>NC_136922.1:107156446-107310330 GCF_949752795.1 Hyperoodon ampullatus | reverse complement strand
CAGCCCAGGTCTAAGTGACCTCTCCTCTGTATTATTGCAGTGGGTCCTAACTGGTCTCCCTGCTTCCGTCATTTCCTTTTTCTAATTTATTTTCCACACTGTAACTAGAGTGAGCCTTTTGCAGTATGTCAGATCATATCACTACTCTGCTCAGTGGATATTTACTGCCTAGTCCATGATCATTCTCAGTCATATGGCTGCCAACCCTTCTTCAGAAATCCATGCATAGGGGTGATCCCGAGGCTTTATCATCACCTGGAATGGTTTCATTTGAGAGTCTTCAAAATATTTCTACCATGGTCCACAGCTCCATTAGGCCTTTATCTAAAGCACACTTGATCTTTGACTATACTGAGATCTCCCATTCCTTCACCCATCCTTTTTTGCTTGCCATCCCCTAGATCTGATGGAAATTAAAAGGAATTTAATATTAAAAAAGTATCTTGTTCAACTGCTGTTCGTTTTGACATGTGGTTTAATTATTGAATAATCGCCCCCCACCCCCACCTTGATTTGTGAGGCCTCGTGTATGTACAATCACCTGACATGAATTTTTATATGATAGAATCTGTTTCATTGATCTGTCAAGTTTTGGTGTCAGCACACTCTTTAAATGTTTTTGAAGCTTTATATTAATAGTATGTTTTAATATTTAGTAAGGTTAGTAGCCTCTCATTGACTTTATTTTTCAAAATTGTTGGTGATGGTCTGGTTCTTTATAGTTCCATATGATTTTGAAAACAACTTGGTCAAGTTATGAAAAGCAAAATGTCCATTAGGCTTTTTTTTCTGGAATGGTTTTAAACTGGGCTGACTAGTTTGTATAAGTTAATATTTCATAACACTTTATTAGCTAAAATTTTTACTTTGTAATAGATTAAATTCTTTTTCCCTATGAATGCCAAAGATATATCCTGTTACTTAAAAAGATATGCAAAAAATGAATGATCTGTTAAATTTGTTAAATGATCTGTTAAATTTGTTTTGTTTCAGATCTGTTTCCTTCTCTTTGCCATTCTCTACATCGTCTCCTACTTCATCATCACAAGATACAAGAGAAAATCAGGTTAGTAGAACATTGTTATTAAAGCTTTGATTCTAATGCCAAGCAGTCTAGGCATGGTCCATGGCTATATGGTGTCCATCGGCATAGTTAGTATATTCAGTATGCCCGTGATTGAAGCAAGCAGTTGCCTGGTACTAAGAGCCCTAAAAATAACCTCCAGGGAATCTGACTACTCGCAGGGTCATCTTCTTAGACCCGAGCCCTTTTCTATCACCATTCTTATGTTCAACTAAGAATAGTCCAGGGCTCTTTACTTTCTGGGAAATTCCAGAGTTTATGAGGATATTTGGTTCCCTGTGACTGGCTCTGAATTTGAACATACCCCTCATCACCCCCACCCAGTTCTTTCTCTGACTATCAGAATATCTTTTCTTTTTCTGAAGCGGTATAGAATTTAGAGTCTCCGTAATACCATTTAGCATTCAATTATATATTATATTATCCTTTTATTATTTCATATGTATCCTTATCTCACCAGAGGGACCACTGTATCTTTTCTTTTTTTTTTAATGAATTTTGTGCTGATTAATTCACAGATTTTTATGCCAGAGTTTTATAAGTAACCAGTTACTTTACTGACTTCTGTTAAATCTCAGCTATTTCCTAGAAATCACAAGATTTCCACCTGTGATGCTGGGCTAATAGTAGGTGCCATGTGAATATTTAAGGATTTCATATATTAAAGCTTCATTATGTTATTTTAAACTTGTCAAAATTTTCAAAGAAATCAGGAAATAGTGCTTGCTCTAGTGCACCACTTGGCTCTGTGACTGCACTGAAATACTCCTTGGATTCTATAATCTCTCAAAATTTTCAAGATCTGGGATCCAAGACAGTATCTTAGCTGTTTTTTTTTTTTGTTTTTGTTTTTGTTTTTTGCAGTACGTGGGCCTCTCACTGTTGTGGCCTCTCCCGTTGCGGAGCACAGGCTCCGGACACGCAGGCCCAGCGGCCATGGCTCATGGGCCCAGCCGCTCCGCGGCATGTGGGATCTTCCCGGACCGGAGCACGAACCCATGTCCCCTGCATCAGCAGGCGGACTCTCAACCACTGCGCCACCAGGGAAGCCCTCTTAGCTGTTTTAAAAGATGTTTTGGCACCAGGTTTCATAGATTATGGACACAGAAGGAGGGAGAGATAGAGAATGAATGAATAATGCATTGTTTTAGGGGAAATCAGGGGATGATGAGCAGGAAAATAGGGTATTTATTAGATGCTTTTTAGAGTAATCATGGGAGAGGGTAATGAGGACCCTGGACCTGGTTGGTAGAGGGTTGGCAATAGAATTGAAATGGATATGAAGCTATTAAAACAGCCTTCAAGATATGGTGGTCGGGCCTCCCTGGTGGCGCAGTGGTTGAGAGTCCGCCTGCCGATGCAGGGGATACGGGTTCGTGCCCCGGTCTGGGAGGATCCCATATGCCGCGGAGCGGCTGGGCCCGTGAGCCATGGCTGCTGAGCCTGCGCATCCGGAGCCTGTGCTCCGCAACGGGAGAGGCCACAACAGTGAGAGGCCCGCATACCACAAAAAAAAAAAAAAAAAAAAAAAAAAAAAAAAAAGATATGGTGGTTGATTGGATGTGGGTACAACAGTATAAAAATTAATTGCGGGGCTTCCTTGGTGGCACAGTGGTTGAGAGTCTGCCTGCTGATGCAGGAGACACGGGTTCGTGCCCCGGTCCAGGAAGATCCCACATGCCATGGAGTGGCTGGGCCCGTGAGCCATGGCCGCTGAGCCTGCACGTCCGGAGCCTGTGCTCCGCAACAGGAGAGGCCACAACAGTGAGAGGCCCGCGTACTGCAAAAAAAAATATATATATATATTAATAATAATAAAATAAAATAAAAATAAAAATTAATTGTGACTATGTTACAATTAATTTTATGACTATGTAAAATAGTTTTACGACCAAAGAGACTATGTCTCTTTGGTCGTAAAAGTATTTTGGGCAGTCAGTAATTAAGAATGGAGATTGGTCTAAGAGAATGGCCCAAATATGCCATTGTCACTGAAACAGATGGGCGTTCAGAATTCCATAGACCTACGCGGAGAGCCTTTGAGGACAACCCCAGTTAGGCACTGAGGAGAAGGAGGGGCTGGGGTGTTGTGTAATATTTTTGTAATTGGATCATAGTTTCCTTAGCTGGTAAGATTATGTGGGAGGACAAAAAAGATGGCCAACAGCCATGAGAGAGGGAGAGGGTAGGGTGAGGAAGCACAGGAGCAAGGGCCATCTTGCTCCTACTTAAAAATGACACAGAACTTGATATATTTCTGTCTGTAACTTGAATGAAATGATGAAGTATCAAGGCAGTGGTATCCAAGGTGGTTTAGGATGACCCAAGAAAGTCCTCATTATTACCATTACTAATAATAGACTCAAATTACAGAAAACTATATGAGTTCTAAAATTCTGAATTTTAATTTTATAGTAAAAAAATTTTTTGGCTATTATCAACCAGAAAATTTCATTCATTAGCAATTTCACTGCCATTGTATAACAATAAACTTGATAGTGGTTCTAGGGTTCTACTGAGTTTTATTTCCTTGAGCACTAAATATTTTGGAATATTTTAATTTACATATGGGAGTTTTGTTAATCAGAATTTTTGATCAATCAAAACACTCTGTTCTTTCTAACATATTCTATCCTATCTGATTTAATGAGATTTAGATTTTGATCTGTGCTGAAATAAACACAGTGCTTTTTGAAAATAATTTCTGTTCAATAATTGCTTCTTCAAGTTTATATTTTTGTTCATGCTTTTATTAAATTAATGAAACATTTTGTTGGAAGATAAAAGAATATTAATACCTTGAACATTTTTGCAGATGAGCAAGAAGATGAAGATGCGATAGTCAACAGGATTTCGTATGTATTTTAATGTTCAATTGTCTTGTTTCTCATTCTAAAGTCATAAGTTTTCAAAACTTGATTTTGCCTTTTGGGCAGAAATATGGAAAAAATTCACTTAAAGTATTACAGCACCTTTATCAAATGTTAGTCCTATCCTTGGAAAGCACATATAAGCAAATACATGGATAATTGAGGATTGATTATCTCCTGTTAAAATTTGCTTATTTAAGGAGCCAACAGATTTAATCTTCAGAGGATTTAACCAGGAAATGGGCTTAAGATTGGGAAAATTGCTGGGCCAAAGAAAGAAAGCTCTTGGCTGTTTGAATGGCCTTGGGACAGGGAGCAGACATCTATTCTGGTTAATTGAACACTTAACCTACTGTGAGCACGGAGATGGGCCCAGATGGTCCTCTTAGGTTCCTTATAGCTCTCTTTCTGCTTGTGTACGCTGATGATAGAGCCCAACTAAAGGGCAGACATGAATTCTTTCCCAGTCCTCCAGGTGTGAAGTACTTGTGACATGTGCACCCCTCTCGGTTTAGTCTGCATTCCACTTTTGGTGGTAAATCTACTTAAATGCGTTTGTAGATCAATAATTTGTAAAAAGACAGGAACATATCCCATTGGATTTTACACTTGCATTGTGTTTTATGAAAATATGGCTGTTTCCTTGTGGTGGTGCCGGGGAGCGGCCTCACCTGCTTTACATGGCAGCTGGCGTGGCCTGTCTGAGGGGTTTGAGTTTCTCCCAGCAGGTGGTTTTTGCATCATGGTGATGCGGACAGATGTCCCCTTCCTGAAGGTAGATGTGTGTGCCCTTATAAATTCAGGAAGGGGAAGTGTGGAGGAGAAGGTCACCTGGGAGGGCAGCTTTGACCTAGCCTGTCCCCCTAGCTGCCCCACCCACTGGTCTGTTTGTCTCCCACTGCCTTTCTTCCCTTCTGTGGTGGAGTGAGTGAGAACCGAGGAGTCAGGCAGAGCTGGGTTCACATTCTGAGCTCAGGGTTAACTTGAGTTCAGAAGAGATTGAGAGAGATTCCTTTCCTCCATATGTGAGCTCGAGCTACCACCTACTTTGTAGCATGTTGTGTGGATTAAATAACATACGCAAAAAAAAAGTCAGGGGGTGCTTGGTGCGCGGCAGGTGTGAGCTCAGGGTTGTTGTACTTCTCCCCCAACCCCCTTTCCTTGCCCGCCCTCCTCCCACTGAAGAGGAAGGAGCAGAATGAGATGCTGTGCTTAAAGGAGGAGAAACAGTGGCCCAGGGTTCTGAAAGAGTTCAGACAAGTCCCCAAGGGTAGGTGATGGCCAGCACCATCCGGCCACCTGAGGGAGGGAGGGTTCCCCGCGGCTTCCTGCAGCCCCGCGTCAGGCTGAGGAGTCTTTCCCTGGCCTCTCTCACCTCCCTTTAAACCCACCTTCGCTTTCTCTTTTGCTCCTTAAAGGCCTTCGTTCTGTCCTCTGTTTGTATCCACTCATGCCCCCAAATTCACTCTCTCTGTTCTTTTCAACCCTGCATTACATTTTCTCTCAGCTGGTTGTTGGATTTGATTTGGATCAAAGCGCCTAACTGGTGAAACTGCTTTTAAGGATGGCTTGTCCAGGCAGGAGGGAGGCCTGGTGCGGGGGTCAGAGCATGAGGGGGTGACCTGGTGTTGACTCCCAGGACTTGAGAGGAGAGAGGGATCCAGGCACGATGTTGTCCCAAGGGGGTGAAGAGGGGCACCCACTGCGTTGGGGAGTGCTCTGGCACAGGGACTCAGAGCCCACGTAGGGTGGGAATGGTGTCCCTGGTGGATGGCCTGGCCTGGCTGTCAGTGCTCAGGTGGGGAGGGTGTTCACAGGGCAGGGCAGTCCAAAATGGGGCTCACCTGGGCACATGGTGCCTCTAGGGTGTGGGAGTCAGTGTGGCAGGAGGCTGTTAAAGACAGTGGGGACCACTTACGGTTAGGGAAGCGGGACAACGACAGTGAACACTAAGCAGTTGTGGTGCGGTTGGAGGTTCTGTGTGGACTCAGGTTTTTCAGAATAGTTACTGAACCTAGTCTAGATGTAAAGTATGGGTACGTGTACGTGTTTTTATGCACATGTATACCTAGTGCATACTTACGCCCCCTAGAGCTGCCTGTCCACTGCCTGTCCATGCTCACCTGGGAGCATGACACCGCAAGAGCAAGGAGTATATTTAGCGCCTGGATTTTTGTTTCCACTAAAAGGAATCAGTGCTTCTTGGGGGGAAGGCTGATTGCAGGGCTGGGCTAGGGAAAGTTACAGGCTCCTTTCGTCCATCTTGTAGCGCCACAGTGCAGGGAAGTGCTCAAGAGTGATGGCGGCACATCACGAAGACAGGGAAGCCTTCAGGGGCTTTCACACTTACTCAGGGACAATCTGAGCATCACAGTCAGGATTGTCATGGATCTAACACAGAACAGAGCAGAGCAATCCTGAGTCCACACAGATAGAAACCAACAGGTGAATAACTTATTTGACAAGGAACAGGATATTTTCCTAGTTCCAAACTTAACTTCCCACAAAGGGAAGAGGAACCTTAGAGTGGAGAGCCTTGGCAGACGGCACCTTGGCCGATGAGCAGAGACCGCGACCAGTAATGGGGCAGACAGACATCCTAGGCCACCTGGTAGCCTGTAGAGAGGAGCGTGAAGCATGGCGTCTGTGACTTTCCTGCCTTGTGGACATGTCAGACTCC
This sequence comes from Hyperoodon ampullatus, assembly GCF_949752795.1. Classification (NCBI taxonomy): domain Eukaryota; kingdom Metazoa; phylum Chordata; class Mammalia; order Artiodactyla; family Ziphiidae; genus Hyperoodon; species Hyperoodon ampullatus. Next base: position 107,303,696 of record NC_136922.1, on the reverse strand, counting down.
ACAGAGCCAAAGCTGGCTCCCTCATCTCCCTTGGCAGCCCGCTCAGCTGCAGCCGTCCCCGTCAAAGCTGATGTCACAGCTGATGGCTGCTCCACCACTCCCATTCTCACAAGGTGGTCTTGGTCATCCCTGAGCCCTCTCTCATCCCGCACTGGGCAGCCCTGTTGGCTCTGTCCTCAGAATCTGATCCCTTTCAGAAGGCGACATTTCTGAGGTTGCCTTCAGTTCCAAGGCGTGCTGTTTCGTAGTTGTGTGAGCAGTGACGGCTGCCATTTTCTGACTTGACCCAGGGCCTTACCTTGAGGACCCCTTCCCAGCATTTAACTCTGTCCCATCAGCCTTTTATGGATAGTTCTCCTCACAGCTACTCAAGGGCAACAGGGAGCATGGCACTACCTTTTTTTGTATGTCTAGGGCCAACATTGGCAGGCAGATTCTTAACCACTGCACCACGAGGGAAGTCCCTAGGTTTTTGATGTAAGATCCAGTATTATATTTACAGTGACTATATATGTTTAGGATTTTCTGGGTCACTTTTGATTTCAAAACTTCATCTGTTTGCCCTCATAAGCTTACTCCTTGGTCAGATTACATCTCCCAGCTTTAGACCTGGAAGCCATGGTTAGCCTTCACTGCTGCATGCGAGTCAGTGTCATGAGCACCAAGAGAGGAGGGACTGACTTTACTGCGAGGAGCGAGAAGGGAGCCGCTGAGGAGTGCTTCACGGGGCAGATGACGCGGAGGGGGGACCCGAGGGAGAGGGCCAACTGTGCCCAGGACACGGGGCCAGAAAACGCACTCACGTTGGGGGTACGAGGAGGTTAGGTAAGCATGCCTGTATGTGGGAATCTGTCGTGGCCAGAGGAGCCTGGAAGGGCAAATTGGGAGAGCTGTGCGGGACCTGGAATGGGGGGATCGTGGATGTGGTCTTAATTTTCATGTTGGAAGAAGGAAGGAATGGTAGCGACAGACTTGTGAGGACAGAAAGGAAGGTTGCTTGAGGCACTGGTGGGTAAGTGCTGGAGATGGCAGTGGGCCTGGGGCGAGGGTGTGTCTCTGCTTTTCCCAGGAAACGTGTTGTCCGTTTGCAAGGCTCTTTCTGTGTCTGAACTGAATTGTATTTTTGGTGTGTATCATATGGTCTGCATTAAAAAATTGACTAGTGATTTACTGAACAGGGGAGGTTTCATGGTTATTTTCAGCTTTTAAGTAGGAAAACGCTTCTGTTGGTTGCCACAAGATGGCATTGGCTTCAAAGTTACTCTATTAGATGTGTATTTTGAGCGTTTAGTATTATTTTTTCTTATATCTTCTTACATGTATTTTCACATTCTTTCTACATAAAATTTAATGGAATGAATATTAAATTAAGGTTTCATCTCTAATGTCAGTGAGGTTCCCTTTTCCTTTGCCATTTTAGTCTTTTTAAATAATCTTTAAAAAATTAGGTATAAAATTTTTCGACATTTCAGACGTGTAACTGAGAAAGAGAAAGCCCCCTGTAGTCCTACTCTCCTAGGAATTGTTATATATTATGCTAGGTTTTAAAATATACCTCTATTTTCCTGTGTGTAAATATGCACTTTGTGGGGGGGGGCGGGGGGAGAGCATGTTTTATATTTATTGTCCATGCTTTTCTTCATGTTTTTATTTTTAATTTATTTTAGACATCTTCCCATATTAGTACATATTAGAGATATCTTATTTCAAAAAATGACAAAATTGTGTTTTAAATATAGAATATATAATTCTAATAGTTGCCTACAGTTTACTATATAGTTTATTTAACCTTTACCCATTTTAAGAGATGGTAGACCAATAGGTTTGTAAGTTTCTTCTTCCTGAAATAACCATTTTCACGTAATTCTTTTTTCATACTGTGTTCACAAGCATTTTTTCACCTGAACCGGTTTTTGTGTTACTGTTAGCATATATTGCCATAGTTGTTAATTAAATGCAATTGTGAAATAAATACTTAAATTTAAAAGAGGAATGAGACTACAATTTATTCTTCATAAAATGTGTGAAGTATTCTGTCTCTAGTGTATATCTGCTTTAGGCCGACTCTTTAGACTTAATGGTTTTTTCACAGAGTAAGTTTTAGAGTTGGTCTAGTTTAACTTCCAGGACCATATGTATATCACTTGTCTTCCAACTACGTATACTCAATGAAATGCATATGTAATTCTTTTTGGATTTAAAAAATTTAAGAGTTTTGATTCTATTCTTTTTGAATTACTCCCATATTCTTTGCATTTTCCAACCACTGGTAACAATGATGCTCTTCTCTTCCAGGTTGTTTCTGAGCACGTTCACTCTAGCAGTTTCAGCTGGGGCAGTTTTGCTTTTACCCTTCTCAATAATCAGCAATGAAATCCTGCTTGCTTTTCCTCAAAACTACTATATTCAGTGGCTAAATGGCTCCCTGATTCATGGTTAGTATATATTGCTTAATATAATCACAATTAATGTTTTAATTTTCTACTGTACTATATTTAAAATTTTTCCTTTTCTTAGTTTCTTTAATAATTGGCATCTTCCTTCAGTAAACCATTTGAGTCTTTAATAAAATCAGAAAACCAGATTTTACTTACTATTCCTATTCGTAGTTAGTTGTGAAAGGCTTTTCTATAAGAAGCAGTTTTTATACTGACTGTGATTTTGATAAATACAGTTTCATTTAAATATTTAGCAAGAGAATTTTGGTTTATCTGGATATGTCAGAAGAACTCAACCTCCTTAGGATCTAAAAAAAAAACCCACCATCGTTTCTGTTTTGTTTATTTGCTGTTAGTCATTTCATTTATTTATTTCTTTAGTCATTTCAAAATGCATGATAGAAGGGAGAAAACTCTTTTGTCATGGACAAACTTTAAAATTAATGTGGTTTAAAAAAGTAATGACTTATTTTGGCAACATGGTATATTGCCTTGAAGCAAAATAGACCTGAATTCCAATCTTGGCTCTGTCATTTTCTGGACATTTTTAGTGAGGTAGGACATTTTAATTTTAATTTATAAAATAAATTTAAAAATCTAATACACATATCTTTTTTATATGTTTCATTGTCTTTTGCCCACTTTTTTTCATATTGAATTATGTTATCTCTTTATATGTGAAATACATCAGCTATTTATCAGATTTTTGTAAATACGTTTTTCTAGTTGTTAGTTTAATTTTGGTTTTTTTTGGTTACAGAATTTTTGCATTTTTATGTTGTCCAGTCTTTTTCTTCCTTTGATTTCTCTCTTTTTGTGTTTAGGAGATCCTTTCCCTTCCTGAGATGTGACAAATACTCTTTTTTTTCTTGTTCTTTTAAAAATGGTTTTGTTTACACTTAACTGTTTAATCCATCTGGAGTTTATACAGATAACTACCTTTTTTCTTACCCATTTGTGTGTGTTTAAAGAAATACATGTTTGCTGTAGAAAATTTGTAAAACAAAATTTACAGTGAAGAAAATTAATATTACTCACAATCCTACAACCCAGAGAACTACTGTGGATCCTGTGACCTAAACCCTTCAGTGTTGTGTGAGTGCACATGTGAACACATAACCAAATAAATAATGAAATGGAAACCTACTGTACTCACTGTCGACTTGTCTTTGCACCCATCATCATATAGTGGGGAGGTTTCCATGCCTGGAGTACTTTTCTGTGCTATTTACAATATTGCCTAGAGCCATTATAATCATGAATTGTTCCCAGGCTTTTAGTTTAAAAAGCTACATTGTACATCTTTACAAATAAATGTTTGTGTTTAGGACAAATTTCTGCAGTTTACTTTCCCAGTAAGCATACTTTTAAAGGTTTTTGAAAAGATGTTTCCCAATTATTCCTCAGAAAAACTGTCTGATTTTTGCTAGCAGTTCCACTTTCATGTAGTGTGTGAGCATCTCTGTTCCCAAAATGTATCTTCACCAATTTTGGGTGTTAGTTAAAAAAAACCTACCAATTCAATAGATGAGAAGTTTCCATTTTTAAATTTACCTTTCTTTAATTACTAGTGAGGGTGGACATTTACAAAGCACATTTTTAGGTCATTTGTATTTATTTTTTAGTAAATTGCCTCCCTGTATTTCCTTTGCCCATTTTTGCAGTGTTTTTAAGCATTAGCTATCTATCAGGTTAATTGCAAACATTTCCTTCCCAATTGTCCTTTAATACTGCTTATCCTGTTTCTTGACAAGAAGAATTTTAACACATTAGTCTATCACATACTTTACACTGGGCTTGTGGTTTCTGTCAGGCTTCAGAGTCATTGATGCTCTGAAGACCAAATGAATTCAGTAAACTTAGGACTAATAAGTGAATAAAGAGAAATTACTGCATTTTTGTTGCTTAGCAATTGAAAAACTCAAGCAAATTAAGGTTGTTACTGAAATTGACGCAAAAAGTAAGCCATCTGCTGAAAAGTCACTATGAAAGGCAGGAAACAACCTGGAAAGTAATGGTGAGTTGAAAAATATATTTATCAGGATTTTTCTGGTGGATTATTTTTAGGTGACAGTGCTGTGTGTTATTAACCGATACATAGATAATATATGATTTACAAATGTTTTTTGCATATGTTGTCTGAAACATTTGTCGAAGACTATTCCCTCTGGCCCTAGCTTTCTGTAAGGCTGTGGGTTCTGTGGGCATACATTTTTGAGGGTTGAGCTCCAGGTGTTTTCACTAGCAGTGCAGGCGGTCTCACGCCAGGCTAACTAGTATTATGAGTGAACTGGCCTTTGTTTCCAGTTTTACTAAATAGAAATTGTATGATATACTTAATGACCTTCAAATACTCTAAATCAGAGCCATTTCTTTTATTCTGTTTATGGACTGGAAGTGAGAGATACCAGTATATGACATGCTGTCTATTTAATGCTGGAGGCATTAACCTTGGAAGTAAATGTATTTGTTTGTGTTGGTTGTCTTTCTCATTATAGTGTTAAGGGGTGTAAGCTCAGGCCTTGTACCTTGTTTATAAATCAGGACTTAGAACAGTGCTTCCCACATAGTGGTAGCCCAGTAAACATCTGTTGAGTGAGTAGATAAACTATAAACAATAACTTTAACCTCCAGGGGACCACATCAGCTGAAAGTTGGGGAGCTAGAGGAAGAGCCCTCTAAGTTATATCATTGCTTCTAGATGTATTCTCAGAAATTGGTCTTGGGAAGCCTAAGCCGTCAGCTCTGGACATTGTTCTTGAGGGTTTTATGACCCCTGACTTTGTTTCTGCTTCTAATTTTTTGGTAGATCTGTATCCTTTACTGCATATAGTGAATTTCATAAAGCTTCCTATTTATCTTTCTCTTCTGAATTCATAGTTTTTTTTTTAACCTTGTGGATGACATCCAAGGGAGTGTTTATTTCCTTAGATTGTCTTGGGGTTGAAGATTTGTCAACCTCAGATATGCTTGCTTCTTTGCTTTTAAAAAATTATAACAATTAATGGGGCCAAATTGTCATAAGGGAGACCCAGGAGAGCCCATGGGATAGTTCCAGTATGAGCTTGAAGGCCTCAGTGGTGACAGTAGCCAGGTCAGCTTTGGAGAGTGTAAGTCTGTGTCGCTGAGCCTATGCATAACCTCCATCCCTGCCACCATGGCCACTTTTTTCATGAGCTCATTGGGTGATTACAGGGGTGGCTTGGGAAAGAGGTTGACTGGAATCTGTAGAACTAGGATAAGGTAATTCTATCCACTTTAATATTAAAATCCTCTGCTGAGGTCCCCCTTTAATGAGCAGTCACATGGGATACAAATATCTTCACCTTTTTCTTTTTTCCCATTTTGAGTGGTCTATCTGCATATCTCTTCTCCAAGTTTCCTTGTTACCAGTTTTCCAATTATGTTCCTTCCAAGTCCCCAGCCATCCAGCCAAGCCATTGGCCAATATGAATATATAATTGCATGTCTGGCCATTTTTCCAAGCAAAGTGAACAGTCAGGTACACTGCCCAAAGTCCTGTCCACCGGGAGGATTCCCCTTCACCACTGTCCTTTGGAGATGTCCCAAGGAGGGCTGTAGTGCTGCAGCTGTCCACTTGGGGGCGGTGTCTGCATATTGTGCAGAGCCGTCTGTGAGTCAGGCCCAGACTTCTCTTCCTCTGCCAGCTGATCCGGAGGAATCCCCACGAGGCCAGGGGAGAGAAAGCAGAGCAGCAGGAGTGAGGACCGTGGGCATCTGGGCCACTTCTTCATGTGACTTACTTGTGCCTGCAGGGCCCGCTTGGGTATGATCATGTATATACCACCTCCATCTGACTTCAGGTTGTTGCTGTGCACCCCCACATTATGGCTTGGTGGGCTAGATAAAGATAACACCATCTCATGATGGGCAGCTCAGGTCGCATGGTAGCTTGGTGGCCCACGGTCAAGTCTCTGCTAAGGCCCAACAGCAAACCAATAGCTGTTTCTCAGAAGGAAGGTAGTTATCTGCAGGGGATGGCAGGGCTTTGCTCTGAAATCCTAAGAGCCTTTGCTGTGATTCACCTCTAGGGGCTGCCAAAGGCTCCGAACTGCATACTGTCTGCTGCCGATGCTTCTAGCACCACTGGATCTGCTGGATCATAAGGCCAAGGGTGGAGCAGCTTGCATAGCCGCCTGGAGCTGCAGAGCTGCAAAGCCTTCTCTTGTTCTGGGCCCCACTCTAAACCAGCAGCTTTTTGGGTCACTCAGTAAATGGGCTAGAGTAACACAACCAAGTGAGGAATATGTTGCCTCCCAAATTCAAAGAAGCCCACTGAGCATTGTGCCTGTTTTGGTTGTAGGAGAGGCCAGATGCAGCAGTCCTTAGAAGGGGTATCTTGACATGGCCCACACCACTGGACCCCTAGAAATTTCACTGAAGTAGAAGGCTCCTGAATTTTTGTTAGATTTATTTCCCACCCTCTGATATGAAAATGTCTTACCAATTAGAGCGGTGGCTACTTCTCACTCACTCGGTCTCATTAGCATAGTGTCATCAGTGTAGTGGAGCGACGTGCAATCTTCTGGAAGGGAATGGTGATCAAGATCCCTGCAAACTAAATTGTGTAGGTCCAGAGGGGTGGTATATCCCTGAGTTAGGACAGTGAAGGTGTATTGCTTGCCTTGCCAGCTGGAAGCAAAATGCTTCTGGTGGGCCTTATGGACAGGGATGGAGAAAAAAAGCATTTGTCACATCAGTAGCCGCATACCAGGTACCAGGAGATGTGTTCATTTACCCTAGCAACTAAACCAAGTCTGCTATGGCAGCTACAATTAGAGTCACCACCTGGTTAAGCTTACGAGAATCCACTGTCATTCTCCAGGATCCGTCTTTCTTGGGGATGTGGGAATCACTACCCCTCATCTTTCAAGTCCTTGATGGCTGCACTAATCCCTGCATTACCTTCAGGAATGTGGGATTTCTTTTGGGTTACTATTTTCCTAGTTAGAGGCAGTTCTAGTGGCCTCTGTTTGGCCTTTCTTACTATAATAGCCCTTTCTCCACAGGTCAGGGAACCATTGTGGGGATTCTGCCCGCTTTTGAGCATATCCATTCCGATTGTGCATTCCAGAGCTGGGGAAAGAACCGTAGAACAGGTTCAGGGACCCACTGTGAGACGTGTGAGACCTGAGCTGAAACTCTCCTGACTACCTGACCTCCACAAGCCCCTGCTCTGACTGGGGTGATGTTTTGGGTCCCCTGGAGATAGTGTCAGTTCAGAGCCAGATATGTTTTGTGAATTTGTACTAAAGTCTTTGAGGACTGGGAACATGTCTTAAATTCTCTTAATCTCCCATGAGGCACCTGTCCCAGTTCTTGCACACTGAAAATGTTCAATAACGATTCATTGATTGGATGAGTAATAGTTATTAATTGTATCATTAGGAATACTTTGGTAAAAGTAGACTTAATTTGAAAAGAAATTTAATGGCTTATTCTAAAAATTATCAATATGGAACGATTGTGCCGTTAAAGTGTGAATCACATGAGGATTAGAGGCTAAACTATGTGTCAATAATGCTTTGGTATGTGTAAATATATTCAGTTTGGCTTAAGTACAGTGTTTGGATCTTGGACATGTGTTTGAAATGTTATGTGTTAACTATATTACCTTGGAATGCCACTTCACTTCTCTGGGCTAGAATTAATAAATTACATTAATAAATAATAATATAGTTTATTATAGGATGATACAAAAGGGGCAGATATGGCAAATTAAAATGATGGCTAAAATTTGTATTGTTATTTTTATTATTATAATTATAATTTATTATTAGAATTAAAATAGAAAAAGCATAAAAAATGGACAGAAAAAAGAAAGTATCTCTTTGTATTCACTTTCTGTATCTTGACTACTGTTAAAAAAATTAGTAGAAAAATATGAAACTCTTTAGTTCCATAAATTAAAAAATCATGATTCACCTGCTTAATGGGTTTTCCTTTTTGAGTGATGAGAATGTTTTGGAACTAGATAAAGGTAGTGGTTGCACAACATTGCGAATGCACTAATGCCACTGAATTATTCATTTTAAAATGGTAATTTTATGTATGTGAGTTTAAAATTAATATAAAAATGAAACATCGATACATCTTGGGGTGTAATTAAGTTGTAGCCTTAAATAAAATAAGGAAATAATTCTTCAGTTTTTGAGGTATTTTCTCTCAGTGGGGCCCAGTTTTTGCTAAGCTATCCATACTCACTTGTGACCAGAGACACACATTTAGAACATGATTGCCCGTTTTAAGATTCAGCCTGTTAAGAGATAACCGCAGTGAATCTGACTTGACTTTTTGCAAGGTATGTGTGCTTTATTTTGATTTGTCAACATGAATAGCCAATACGCTGTTTTGGACATGATGAAGGAACAGTACAAAATTCATCTTTGTTTTATACATTTTCAAGTCCCACAGAAGGTCAGAAAGTTCAAACTTTTAGATTATAAGCAATTAAACTTAAAAAAATGAAAAATAAGTATTATGTTTACTTATGTATAAATATTAAATCAAAAGTCAGTTCTTAAGATATTTTAAGGTACCATTGTTAATTAAATGTTACTAACAATTTCTAGTTAATTGGTCTCAGTAGTTCAGTGATTTGTTATAATGTGCATCCCTATAGTTACTGCATATTTATTGTTTATAATAGTAAAAATAAAAAGCAGTCTACGTAGGAAATTTGCTTAATTAAATTTTGGTAGATCCAAACAGTGGAATGCTTTTTTGACCATTATAGATGATGATGATGTAGATGAGTATTTGTTGATATAGAAAGATGTCGAAAAAAATGTTTTTCTCTGGGTGGTGGGATTATATGATATAAAAAATTTATATTTATAAACGAAGTTTGTTTTGGTGCTTGCCTTGTATAATATTTCTATAGTAGATGTGTATTGCTTTTTTGATATAAGAAAAAACTTAAAAAGTTTAATAGCTTATTGCTATAATCGTTCTTTTTGGTTTTTTTCCCTTCTAAGGGAAAAGCTTTTGCATAACCAAAAGCTATTTTAATTCTGAAGTTCTCACAATACTCACTATTCAAAAGCAAACTTGCAGTCTTTCCTTTAAAGCTTATGCTTTCTTCATAGCATTTTTAAAATTATGTGTCACTTTTTGACAATTGGATTAGATTCTTAATTCCAGTGAAATATTGGTTTTAACTTAGTTTTGTTATTTTGGAAATTATTGAATATAGCTGAATTCGGATTAATTTTCTTATTTAAGTTCATGAAGTTTTTTGTGTGGTTAAAAAGTGATAGATTATTTGCTTCATAGTGTTGTATATTGTATTGAAATATTTTGTGACTCCAGCAGATGGAGCTAGAAGGTAATGCATCCATTGGTGATCTGGCAATTCAGTTTGGTTTGCTTGGGTTTTAGACTAATTATTCTGGGAATATTAAATAACTTTTAAGTTTACATACCTCTTTTGGGGATAGACATTGAATATCTTTCAAAAAGATTGTCGTTGAAACTGATTTAGATAAACTACAAGGTTTCTGAATTTTTAGGGTTCTACTACCATGTCGGAGAGCACATAATTTTAGCTTTCTGAAGTAGAGAAATTTAGCTAACATTTCTTTTTATTTTACAAATTAATATATAATAATATATAATACAATAAAAGTGGTGGTAGTATGTATTTATGTGTATTAGCTCTAATTTTAAATTTTGGAATGTTTTATCAAAATTGTAGAATATTCTTAAGGGATATTTATGTGTGTATGTCTGATGTATGTTTGCAAAATGCTGGAAACTTACTAAGTTTTACACAGTTTCCAAGAATAAAATGGCAACTTAGGAGTGTACAGTAGCTTTATTATTTTTCTATATATTAAATGTTCTTCTCATAGTAACTTTAACTTTCTTATACGTTGCAAATTTGATAATTAAATGAGCATAAGCTGAGTCTGAAGCTTTCACACATATTATGGCTAATAAAACTTAATTTTTTGCATTGAATTATTTAGACTGAAAAAAAGCTGGTTATTTACATAGATGATTGTATTGTTACGTAGTATGTTAACTCTTAAATTCTTTGTGTTAAGTGAATTTTTCTTGCAAAAGTAAATATGGTGGAGGTTATATCTCTTTTTGCAATTGTGGTTGATAAGACCATCAGCAGTAATGTTGAATCTCCTGGAAAAAGGAAAGTGGGGAAAATCAAAAAAATTTTTTAATTGTATGTATTATATATAAAGTTCAGTATATAAAAGAAGGTATCTAATTTCATTGCAAACTTAAATGAGTTGTTATTCAGAATCTTTGTGATCATCCTGATCATTTTCTTCACTTGTTCAGCAGATTGCTGCTTGATAATATCTGTTGATAAAGATTTCTTTATATAAATTTTCATAACTATCTTCACTTTAAGTAGGTTGGTTAGTCAGAATAGATACGTTTACTGATATGTGATCTTTTGCCTATAAGGCAGACTTCTGTTTTTTAACTTTTGATTTCCAGAGAAGAATTTGAATTTGTATTTTTCACTACATGAAAGGGACACATATGATTAGAAAGGTAAGTTCTGGAAGTATGTATATTTAGAGCTCGATAACAATAATAAAGTCTGTTTTTTACCATGGATGATAATTGATTGTTTCAAATTACAAAACCTAAGTAAATTTTTTCCCTCCAATTATAAAATTATAATGAAGCATTCAAGGGTTTATATTAATGGTTGCAAATATTTGAGAGCAATCTTTGAAGCCCCTGCCACGCGATAATTTGTGATTTTGCAGAGGCTAGAATATGAATTGTGCTTAGTGATGCTAGAAAATAAATAGGCTGAGATCTGTGGCTGATGAGGGGCCCAGCTAGCATCTCCACCTCAATTAAGCTTTGCCGTTCTCTGCCTTTTCTTAGGCATTTTGTGGGGAAGTTATATGACATAGTGAGGTGAAGGATATTGAGTTTCACAGAGGAGTTTAAATTTGTGTCTTTATGTGCTCCTTATAGAAAACTTAGAATATGTAGGCCAGTGGGAAGAAAAAATCATCCGTAATTCCACTACATTCACACTGTTAATAATTTGGTTTATTTCTTTGTAATTTATTTTCTGTGCCTATTTTTTGTCATTGTTGTTCTCATATATTTTTCATGTCATATAAGTATACAGATTGTTGTTATGTACTTTTTTTTGGTGTAATTAATGAGAATCATTCTTTAAGGAAAGGGCTGAGACCTAATTTTAGCTGTAACTCATATCACTTTTTTGTCTATCTGGTCTGATTGCTGATGTGCATTGGAATTTTACAGGGTTTTGGACCATTTGCATTATGTTGAGACAGGGCGGGGAGAGGCACTGACATTAATTTAACATTTTGGTATGTTATTTCTCTTCTGTTCACATGTGATCTATGAGTTACGTTATAGCCCATTTTATACATGAGGAAGCAGGATGACAGAGTTGAAGTCCCTTTTCCAGGTCACGTATAACTGATAGTTGCAAACCCAGGCTGGTCAGACATAAAGTGCCCCCCACTTAGACATCTGCTGCCGCATCTTCACAGTGTGAATCCCTTGTTGTGCACTAAGTACACAGAATACATTCAATATTTTATTGAAGTTGGATTTGTTAAAACCTTTCTGTATTTGAAAGATGTTTTGGTATCGTAAGGCTTGGGTGTACATGTACACAAAAATATAAACAAATGTAGAAGTGTTAGTTCTGTTTAAGTGTCTTACAAACTGGTCAGAAGCTCAACTAAGCATTTTGTTTTACACAGATGGGTAGAATTAATGGGCTGTCATATTCTCAGTTTAAACATTTCCCTTAGTAAAATCTTATGAAACTGATGTTCTCTTTTTGGCAAACAAACAAAAGACCCTCAGCTTAGGGTCTCATGGGCTGAAATTAAGGTTTTCACAGATTTGTTTTCTTTATTGGAGGCTCTGGGGAAGAATTTGCTTCAAAGTTCATTCAGGTTGTTGGCTCAATTTAGTTCTTTGTGGTTGTAAGACTGAGGCCCCCATTTCCTTGCTAGCTGTTAGTCAGGTGCCAATCTTTGCCCTATAGGCTGTCTGCCTCTTTTCTCAGGTTTTCCATGTGATGCCCCCTCCAGCAAAGTTGTGTCAAGTTCCTCCCTGTCTTACCCTTCTGCTGCATCTCTGATTCCTCTTAGAGAAAATTCTCTGCTTTTAAGGGCTCCTTTGGTTAGGTTGTACCCACCTGGCTAATCCAAGATCGTTTCCCCCTCTCTCTTTATTAAGGTCCATAGCCTTAATTATATCTGCAACATCCTTTTTTGCCATGTATATTGGGTTGAAAAGTGTTTTCTCCAAATTCGTGTCCATTTAGAACCTCAGAACGTAACCTTATTTGGAAATAATATCTTTGCTGATATAATTAGTAAAGTAAGGTCATAATGGATTAGGGTGGGCCCTAGTCCGATAACTAGTATCCTTATAAGAAGATAAAACAGAGACATACACAGGGGAGGAATGTGAAGACAAAGGCAGAGATTGGAGTGATGAATCGACAAGCCCAGGAATGCGAAATGTTACAGGCAGCCACCTCTAAGGAAGGATTCTTCCTTAGAACCTCCAGAAGGAGTATGGTCCTGCTGGCACCTTGATTTTGGACTTCTAGCCTCCACAACTGTGAGAGAATAAATTTCTGTTGTTTGAAGGCATCCAGTTTGTGGTACTTTGTTACAGAAGCCCCAGAAAACTAATATACCTTGTAACATATTCACTAATATACTGTATAACAATTCCAGGGATTAAGGCATGGATATCCTTGGGGGTTCACTCTGCCTACCATGAGACTTCAGCTGAGTACAAAGCAGGAAAATACAACCTATAATGAAGAGAAAAATCAGTTAAAACTTACAGTTGACGCAGATTCAGAATTAGTAGACAAGAGCATTGAAACATTTCTTGTAAGTATTTCATACGTTCCAGAAGCTGGAGGAAAGACTGAACATAACTGAACATATTGAGACATAAAAGATGTAAAAAAAGAACCAAATAAACTTCTAGAGATGAAACCTGTAATATCTGACATGAAAATATATTGGATGGGATAAAAGCAAATTAGATATTTTTGCAGAAGAGATTAGTGAACTCTGAGACATAGCAACAGAAAACAGTCTAAAAAAGAAACAAAAAAATGACTGAAAAACTGACCAGGGCATCAGTGATATAATTGATGTTCCTAAAAGACAGAGGGTTAAGAAAAATATTTGAAAAATGGATGGCAGAAAGATTTCAAGATTAGATGAAAACTGTAAACCCTCTTATCCAAGAGGCTCAACTAGCCCTAGTTACAGGAGACCTGCCAAGATACATCATCAGATTGGTCAAAACCAGTGATATGGAGAAATCTTAAAAGCATTCAGAGAAAAAGACATAAAGTACAGAGGAGCAATGATGCGAATTCCAGCATATTTCTTGCGGGAAAAAAATGCAGCCCAGATGGCAGGGTAGCAACATCTTTAAAGTACCAAAAAAAGAAAGCCCCATCAACCTAGTTCTATATCCAGTGAAAATATTTTTCCAAAACAAAGTCAAAATAAAGACAGTGTCAGATATACGAAAGGTGAAAGTTCATCACCACAGACCTATACTACCAAAAATAAGGGACATCCTTTAGGCAGAGGCAAATTGGTAGAAGATAGAAATCTGGATCTGTAAAACAGAATGAAGATCACTAGAAGTGGGGAATTTGAGGATAAATATAAAAGAGTATTTCTATATCATATAAATCTTATTAAAAGAGAATTGGGGGCTTCCCTGGTGGCGCAGTGGTTGAGAGTCCGCCTGCCGATGCAGGGGACACGGGTTCGTGCCCCGGTCTGGGAAGATCCCACATGCCATGGAGCGGCCAGGCCCGTGAGCCATGGCCGCTGAGCCTGCGCGTCTGGAGCCTGTGCTCCGCTACGGGAGAGGCCACGGCAGTGAGAGGCCCGCATACCGCAAAAAAAAAAAAAAAAAAAGAGAATTGGCTCTTTAAATAAAAAATAGTAACAGTAAATTGTGAGTTTTATAACGTGCAAGTAAAAGCGCATGACAACAATAATGCAAGGGCAGGAGGAAAAAAATGGCAATAGACTGTTGTAAGGTTCTTAGGCTGTACGTGAAGTATTGTAGTACCTCTTTTTTTTTTTTTTTTTTTCTGGTACGCGGGCTTCTCACTGTTGTGGCCTCTCCCGTTGCGGAGCACAGGCTCCGGACGCGCAGGCTCAGCGGCCATGGCTCACGGGCCCAGCTGCTCCGCGGCATGTGGGATCTTCCCAGACCGGGGCATGAACCCGTGTCCCCTGCATCAGCAGGCGGACTCTCAACCACTGCGCCACCAGGGAAGCCCTTGTAGTACCTCTTGAAGGCAGATTATGATGAGTTAAAGGTGTATATGATAAACCCCAAACAACCCTAGAGTAGCTGAAAGAGGAGATAGAGTCAGTAAGCAAACAAAAGAAATAGAATGGAGTCATAACAATAGTTAATCCAAAGGGTCACCGAAAAAGAAGGCAAAGAGAAGACAGAACAGTGGGGCAAGTAGAAGACAAAGAGCAAATTGATATACTGAAGCCTGATCATATCAATAAATATCAGTGGTCTAAACATTCCAATTTAAAGGCAGAGATTATCAGATTGAATAAAAAAGAAAGCCAAGTATATGCTCCCTATAAGAAACTCACTTTAAATGTAAACACACACATAGGTTAACAGCAATAGCAAAAAGATTTACTATACTAATTCTAATGAAAAGGAAGATGGTATAGGTATGTTATCAGAAAAGGGTAAGGAATGTTATCAGGGGTAAAGAAGGTAATTTCATAATGATGAAGGGGTTCATTCATCAAAAGAATATAGGAATAAATGTTCCCTATTATCTACCTATCTACCTAAAAAATACCTATTTATTAAGTACCTATTAAATACATGAAGCAAAAACTTACAGAAATGAAAAGATTAATAAACAAAATCACAATTCAGACACATCACTATCCCCTTTTCAATAAGTGATAGAACAAGTAGCCAGGAAAAAATTAAGGATTTTTAACACTTAACTAACTTGGCCTAATTTGTATTTATGGAACACTCAGCCCAACAATAGTGAAAGACACATTCTTTTCAAGTACTTTGGGAACATTTACCAAGAAAACCATATTCTGTGCCATGAAACAAGTCTCAGTATTTTAAGTCATATATGCTCTCTAACAACAGTGAAGTTAAATGGGAAATCATGACAGCAGCATATCTAGAAAATCCCTCAAGTATTTGGTATCTAAATAACATACTTCACAATAACTCTTAGGTCAGAGAAGAAATCAAAAGGGAAATTTGAAAGTACTTTGAACTCAATGAAAATGAAAATGAAACATTCCAAAATTTATAGCACAAAGATACCTGTTTTAGAAAAGAAAAAAAGGTCTTAAATTAATTCCTACAGCTTCCACCATAAGAAACTAGAAAAAGGAGAGCAAATGAATCCCAAAGTAAGAGGATGGGAAATAAAAAAGATGGGAGGAGAAAGGAACAAAATAAAAAACAGAAAATGTAGAGAAAATCAATGAGAGGATCAATAATATTGATAAGGCTTTAGCCAGATTGATCAGAAAAAAAAGATACCAGTTATCAATATCAGGAATGAGAGATGTGATATCACTATAGATTCTACAGCTGTTAAAAGCATAATTAGTGCATATTATGAACACCTTTATGCCAATAAATTCAAGAACGTAGAGAAATGGAAAAATTCCTTGAAAGGCAAAAACTATTGAAACCCTCTCAGACATTGTGGAAATGTTGCAAACATTCTCACAAAACTCTAGGCTAAGAAGAATTCATTTTCAGTCCTCCCAAATATTTAAGGAAGAAATAATGCCAATTCTACACAAACTTTTTAAGAAAATTGAAAATGAGGGAATACTTCCTAACTCTGTGGCCAGCATTACCCTGATACCAAAACCAGACAGACATACATGAAAACTAGAGAAGAATATCCCTCATGAATATAGATGCATAAATTTTAAACAAAATTTTAGCAAATCAAATATAACAATAAATAAAAAGGGTAATACATCATGACTTTTGACAAAATCAATGAATTTAATTTACCATATGCACATACTAAAAAAGAAAATTCATACGGTCATCATAATATACACAGAAAAAGCATAGGACAAAATTCAATGTCCATTCCTGATAAAATCTCTCAGCAAGTAAGGCATGAAAGGGAGTTCCCTCATCTTAATAAAGAGCATCTATGAAAACCCTACAGGTAACATCATACTTAATAGTGAAAGGCTGAATGCTTTTTTTCCCTGAGATCCCCTCTTATCACTTCTATTCAACATGGTTCTGGTGATTTTTAAAGAATAAAGGACATTGAGATTGGAAAGGAAAAAGTAAAACTGTCTCTGTTAACAGATTATATGGCTATATAGAAATTCTGATGGAATCTATTATAGGAAAGCTATTAGAACTAATAAGTGAATTTTTTAAGGTTGCAAAGATACAAGATCAATATATAAAACTCCATTGCATTTCTGTATGCTAGCAATGGATAACTGGAAATTGATTTAAAAACCAGTGCCGTTTATATACAGTAGAATCAAAAATATGAAATGCTTAGGGATGTGCGAGACCTATATACTGTAAACTAGGAAACACTGCTGAGGAAAATTAAAGCATACTGTAATAAATGGAGAGAAGTTCATAGATTAGAAGACAGTACTGTAAAGATGTTAGTTCTCCCCAAATTGATCTATAGATTCAACACAATCTTAGTCAAAATACCAGGATGATTTTTTTGTAGAAATTGAAAAGCTGATCTAAGATTTCAGATAGGAATTCAAATGACTTATATTAGCCAAAACAACTTAGAAAGAGAACAAAATTGGAGGACTGACTACCCAACTCAAAGATTATTTTAAGGCCATAGTAATTGATACTGTGCTGTATGCATTAGCAGGAAGATAGATAGAGCAACTCAATAGAATAGAGAGTCCAGGAATATATCCAAACATATTGTAAATTTATTTTTAACAAAGGTGCAAAGGCTATTTGGAGGAAAAGCCTATTTTCAACAAATGGTACTGGAGCAATTGGATAATCGTAGGTAAAAAATGAACTTAAATCCATATCTGGCTCCATATACAGAAAGTAATTTGAAAGAATCGTAGATCTAAATGTAAATCCTAAAACTGTAACACTTGTAAAAAGGTAATATAGGAGAAAGTCTTTGACACTGGACTAGACCATAATTTCTTGGGTAAGATAGCTAAAGCATGATCCGTAAAGAAAACATTGATAAATTGGACTTCGTCAACATTAAGAAATTTTGTTCTTTGAAAGATACTGTTAAGAGGATGAAAAAACAATTCACAAAGTAGGAGAAAATATCTGTAAATCATATGCCTGATAAAACACTTGTATTCAGAGTATATAAAGTATACTCAGTAAGTAAACAGACAACCCAATGAAACAATGGGCAACAGATTTGAAGAGACATTTTAGCAAAGAAGGTGTAAATGGATGGCAGATAAGTTCATGAGAAGATGTTCACGTCATTATTCATTGGGGAAATGCAAATTAAAGCAGTAATGAGATACCACTGTGCACCTATTAGAATGGCTGAAACGGAAAAGACTGCCCAAACCACTTCTTGTCAACATGTGGATGAGATTTGAATCCTGCTGGTAGGAATGTGAAATTATACACCCACTTCGGAAAACATTTTGGCAGTTTCTTAAAATGTTAAACGTACACCTACTATATGACCCAGACATTGCATGCCCACATATTTACCCCAAAGACATGAAAGCCTGTGTCCATATGAAGACTCATATGTGAGTGTTTATAAGAGCTTTAGTTGTGAGAGCCACAACTCAGATAGCAGTTTGCCTATGGATGGATGCAGTGTAGTAACTGGATTCAATCTGATACAAAGGGATAGACTACTGATACTGCCACAGTGTTGAAAAATCTCAGAAGAATTGTGCTAGGTGACAGAAGCCAGACAAAAACAGGAGTACATACTACACTTACCATTTATAGAAAATTTTAGAAAATACAGTCTTATAAAGTGTAGAATCTGGCTGATGGAGAATGGGTGGGATAGGGAGTGGCAGGAGACACTGGTTATAAAATGGTGTTAGGAAACTTGGGGGTGATGGATATATTATCTTGCTTATGGTGACATAACTGCCACATTTTATGAAATTGTACAATTTGTGTGTAGTTTATGTCAATTGTAACTCAACAAATTTTTTAGAAACTAATATTTTTACTATTTATATATGTCGTGATTTTCTGCAAAGTGAACATGGGTTCTCAGAAAGTATGGTACTTTGGTACAGGGGCTAATTAGCACTGTGTGTTGGTAGCCTCTGGAGATGTTACTGTTATTAAAAGCAAAAAGTCATTAAGTGCTTATTTTGTGACAGGCGTGATGATGGTTGTTCATGTATTTTTCACTGAATTCTCAGCACCACCTACAGACATGATCCTCAGCCTCATTGTATAGATGAAGAAACTGGGGCTTAGAAGTGTTGTCACATGGAAGTGCAGACGGGGCTCGAACCCAGGTCTGTGTGAAAGTCCCGTGTGTGCATTTGGCCACCATCCGGTGTGTTCTTCCAAGGATACAACAATTGGCTGTAATTATAACCCCTTTGAATGAAGAAAAGGGTTAAGATGTTTAGCATTTTTTTTTTTTTTTTTTTTTTTTTTTGCGGTACGCGGGCCTCTCACTGCTGTGGCCTCTCCTGTTGCGGAGCACAGGCTCCGGACGCGCAGGCTCAGAGGCCATGGCTCACGGGCCCAGCCGCCCCGCGGCACGTGGGATCCTCCCGGACCGGGGCACGAACCCGCGTCCCCTGCATCGGCAGGCGGACTCTCAACCACTTCGCCACCAGGGAAGCCCTAGCATCTTTTTTTTAAGAGACTGAAAAGTGGAAAAGTATTTTAGAACATTTTTTATTTTTATTTTTTATTTTTTTTTGCGGTACGCAGGCCTCTCACTGTTGTGGCCTCTCCTGTCACGGAGCACAGGCTCCGGACGCACAGGCTCAACGGCCATGGCTCACGGGCCTAGCCGCTCTGCGGCATGTGGGATCTTCCCAGACCGGGGCACGAACCCGTGTCCCCTGCATCGGCAGGCAGACTCTCAACCACTGCACCACCCGGGAGGCCCCATTTTTTATTTTTAAAAGTACAAATTTCACATCTGAGAGATGTGAAACATTGTTTTTGAAAATATTTTGTAAAACATTTTATTTCCTGCTGAGATAAATATATATCGTAAAATTCATTCAATTTAAATACCTAGATTTTTGAATAAGAAACTGTAAATTGATTTTTAATTACATCACCTTATTTACTAAAGGAAGTACATCTCTCTAGGTAACCTGTATAAGTGCTGCATTCATTCTTTTTGTTTGTATTCCATGCTGTTCCAAAAAGGATTTAGGGTAGTTATGAAACATATGTTAATTTGTAACCAAGGCAGTTGAGAACTAGTTTCCTTGGTTCCCTGAGAGCTCAGTGTGTAGTCTCCATGTGTCTGGAAAGGAAGCTCTGTGAGGGCAGAGGTTTGTGTTCTGTTGTTACTACACTCCAGTGCATGGAACAGTACCTTGTAAATAAGGGTGTCGAAAGAACATGAGTTGCCTGTTTTCAGAAGCATTGGATCATAATTGTATGTAGTACATTGAATTTATATTTAGCATAATTTTTATCTTTGATTCTTGATTTTATAAATTTTAATGAAGATTGTAGCCGTCAGTTTTAAAGTTGAGTGTTTTACCTATAAAAAGTGAGATGTTGGTCCAAATATTATCCCAGTGACATACCTGAAGTTCTGTATTTTTAAAAATCTAGTTTTATTATCATCTAAGTTGCTTTTTATTGTGATTTTATGAGTGCAGAATGTGCCAGAAAGGGAAAAGGTGATGTGAGCTTGCTTGCCCCTCTTACATTTTCTTTACCACTTGGAGTTGCTTACTAAAACTTCTACGATGTATTGGTTTTTAAAAATCCCAGGAATTAATGCAGCTACTTGCAGGCTCTGCAGCCGTGGCAGGTTTTATATAAGCAGTCTCTGTCATTTTGGGGGATTGCTGTGAAGAGTAAATGAGTTTGTATAATACCTGTAAATCACTTAGAATAGTGCTTGGCACATAAGGGCTCAATAAATGCTAATTATTACATTTCGGGTTTTTATGAGCCTTAAATTAAGCAAGATGATTCATGTAAAATGTTTAGTAGAGTATCTGGCATTTATTAAGTGCTCGATAAATGCTACTGGCTCTAATTTAAATATTCAGGTGCCAATATGTCTGAAGAGGCTGTGTCTTTGGATTTCTGCATATGTCATATGTTTAGTGAATTTATTTTAGAGCATGAGGAAAAATTATTAGTTTCTGTATTGGCCTTTCCCAATAGGTACAAGTTACAAAGTTATAAAAATTTTATAGAAATATGTAATTATTTTTCTGATTTCTAAGTTTAGGTAATTTGTTAGGCCTCTCTATTCAAGTTTATGTTTATTTTTACTATTAGAAAGTACAGAGCTTTGACTGATATTACAATTTAGTACAGTAATTGTCTTTGACAAGATTCTCAGTATCTAAACTCGTCTTTCTTGTATTGTTATGTTTCTCACAGGTTTGTGGAACCTTGCTTCTCTCTTTTCCAATCTTTGTTTATTTGTGTTGATGCCCTTTGCCTTTTTCTTTCTGGAATCAGAAGGTTTTGCTGGCCTGAAAAGGGTAAGTAAATCATGTTTTAGAATTAAATTTCTTAAATGAAGAAATAAATATCATTCATGTTGAACTAGAAAAAAGTAGGCTTAAACAACCATTTTACTGGAATGTAAGAAGTTTAATTAATAATGTCTTATTAATATTAATAATGTTTTTACAATAGTGGTAACAATGTTACATATTGAATTATTTTACATGTCTACAGGGAGGAAGTCATCTTTTGACCTTTGAATGATTTTATACTATGTGCAAAGTTGGTGGAGTGTTCTTTTGTAGAGTGAATAAACCTGATACAACAGCTATTATTCCGTTCTTATTCCCAGGATCCCCTGACTTACTGATATTAGGTGAATGTGGGAGCGTGAGAAGTGGGCAGAACAGGACAGTCTGCAAATCCAGACCTTGTCAATGGCAGTAACTCCCTCTGTCCTTGAATAGAGCGTTTTTTTTGTTGTTTTTTTTTTGCGGTACGCGGGCCTCTCACTGTTGT
This sequence comes from Hyperoodon ampullatus, assembly GCF_949752795.1. Lineage (NCBI taxonomy): Eukaryota > Metazoa > Chordata > Mammalia > Artiodactyla > Ziphiidae > Hyperoodon > Hyperoodon ampullatus. Next base: position 107,282,031 of record NC_136922.1, on the reverse strand, counting down.
GGCCTCTCCCGTTGCGGAGCACAGGCTCCGGACGCGCAGGCTCAGCGGCCATGGCTCACGGGCCCAGCTGCTCCGCGGCATGTGGGATCCTCCCGGACCGGGGCACGAACCCGTGTCCCCTGCATCGGCAGGCAGACTCTCAACCACTGCGCCACCAGGGAAGCCCGAATAGAGCGTTTTAAAGTGAAGGGAACAGCATTTCCGTTTATAGCTTGTGGAGCTGTTTGCTATAAAAGCTTGGAATATAAGGCGAAGATTTCAGTAGTTAGTACTTTTGGGGTGACTTTTAAACTTGACAAAATGAGTTCTAGTGTTACAGTTTATAGACACATTGCACCTTTCTAATTTTTAGTTATGGTTATTCATATTCATATTGTGATAGATGGTTGGTTTCATATTTAGTGAATGTACTGAGATCAGATTGGATGGTTCGGTATGGCGGTCACACCTACATTGAGAAAACTGGCTTTTATATATTAGGTTTGTTTTTTATAATGACGTATGTAAATTATTTAAGTCATCCACGTAATGGGAAAGACTTGAATAGTTTCAGTTTAAAAAACTCTTTGTTGATAATTTCTTGAAAAATGATAGGAAGTTTTGCTGCTGAAAGGGATTTAGTTCAAACCCTCCTTTTATAAGGAGGAAACTGAGATCCAAAGATAATGTTATTAAATTGTCTAAGAACCACATATGTACCATTGCAAAACTAGGACTAAAACCCAGGGCTTGCTTCTAACCTCCCCGGAGTGTGCACGTTCTTCACCGGTCGGCACTGTGGAGAGCACAGTTAACAGCCAGCCAGGTAGGTGACAGGCCAGGCACCGACGAGGAGGGAGGAGAGGACCACAGCGCGCGGGCAGAGGAAGGGGCAAGGCAGGGCTTTGCGTGGGGACGTCAGATAGTAGGAGAACAAGGAGGGTGTGGCCTGGAAGCCCAGACAGAGCTCAGGAGAGTGGAATGTAAAACATGACATCAGAGTGGGGTCGAAAAGGAAGAGCATGGAGAAGAAACAAGGTCATCAGAGATGCTTGAGAAAGCAATTTCTGTGGAATTTTGGAGGCTTTTGATGGATAGTCATACATTTGACAGAGTTTTACTAGGCACTTACTAAGTGGTAATTACTGTGCTGTTAAAGGAGCTTGCTGGGTACAGAAGTGAAAAGACAGGGTTCTTGCCTTCAAGGGATTAAGAGAGGATGACCTCAGAGATGAAAACAAGTAGCATGTGGTGGATGAACTTTTATACAACGAGCGGCTGTGAGGGGAGGTCTTGATTTGCCTGGAGAATTGGGGAAGCTTCAGGGAGGGGTTAGCCTGCACTTGAGCTGAGACTTGCAGGTGAGCCTTCGAGGCTTGAGCAAAGGCCTGGATTCTGCCTGAATTGAGGGAGTGGCTGGCTGATGCTTAGCTGTAGAATGGAGAATGGTGAGAGACCCCTTGTCAGGATCAGATCCTGGAGGCCTGAGTCCTCTGCCACATTGTTTGGGTTTTATGCTGTAGAAAACAGGGAGTTGGCAGAGGATTTTTGAAAAGAATTTTTGCATCTACTGTTTTATTTAAGCATATTTAGAGATAAATACGCGTCCGAATTTCAACATATGTCACTAGGGAAAGGAGTACGTGCACCATACAATGCGAGACCCTGTTTGGTAGAGGTGTCACCATACTTAATCAGTCATGCACCTGGTTCTGTTAGACAGAGCGTTTCCACATGTGTCACTGAACTTGCCACGTTGGTGTTTGCTTTAGACGTGCACAGAGCTCCCCTCTCCCTAGCTCTGTCTCATGTGTAATCGTATCAAGTGCAAAAGCAACGGGTGAAGCTCAGTGTTAAATATATTTTCATGTGTGGTATTAAAGGTGTGCTACCTAGTTTATGCTTTTCATAAAAATCTAGTCACTAGTTAAATACATTATTTTAAAAAGCAGTGTGCAACATGGACACACCCCTTTGTCTCCAAATTATTTCCCTCCCTTCCTGTGAACTAACCAACTAGAAAAGGGACTTGGCTGAATCTGTTGGAGCAGAGTTAGCACCATTCCTAGAATTAAAAACAACAGACACAAGAACCCAGTGATTTACTGTTCTCCTGTTCCCCCTTGTAGACTAAGGTCAAAGGGGAGAATCAGCTTGAGGAGGGGTATAGAAGGTAAGTAAAAATATTTTGCACCTACAATTGTACAGCAGTTCTTTCCTCTAAACTGTTTACTTATAGTCTCTTTATACATGATTAGAAGAATGCCTTTTCTAAGCACATCTCTGACTATGCCAGCCTCCTCAGAATTCCTCAAGGTCACCAGCTACATTTCATGGTCTCAGAGGGGACTGATGTGTTGTGTGATTGTAGGGTGCAGTCGACGTGACCAATCCAGTTAATTCCCAAACACGGCGAAGGATTTTTAAAAAATATATTTATTTATTTGGCTCTGCCGGGTCTTAGTTGTGGCATGTGGAATCTAGTTCCCCGACCAGGGATCGAACCCGGGCCCCCTGCATTGGGAGTGCGGAGTCTTAACCACTGGACCGCCAGGGAAGCCCCCACAGTGAAGGATTTAAAAAGAGGGGGAGAAGGCAGAGCTCAGGATGGTTACCGTTTCTTAGAATCTGGTAGCTTGGGGATGAATGGGAGTTGCAGAAACCAAATTAAAGTGTTTTGTCTTTAATGCTGTTAAAGGAAGGAGGGAGATGAGGTTGTGGCTTGGAGGAGAAGAGGTAGAATAATTCTCCTATTAGTATGCTGAGGGAGGGGCCAATGGAAGAGAGACTGCAGGTACTAAGGTGAGAAAATTTGTCTTTAGTGTCAGACTGCCTGGGCTAGTTACATCATCTAAACCTCAGGTTTTCTTTCTGTAAAATGGGTATAGTAATGATAGTTACCGTACTGTTTCATTTGGAGGGTTAAATGAGAGGTGATTATTCATGTAAAGCATTTAGCCCAGGATTTAGCTCAGTAAATGTTAGGTATTATTGTCACTATCCTAGAGCTTCATGCATTTGACTGATAAGTATTCTAGGAAACATCAGTGTTATATGGATAGATCATTAGAAAGCAGCTAAATAGTCAGCTCTTAATTATTCATGTATTATTATCTTAGGCGGTTTTAAGATTCCAAATTATTTTTCCCATTTTGAAATGGCATGTACGGAAGCAGAATCAAAACTGCCTAAAGAGAAGGTGTATCTACAGGGAACTATATTCAATATCCTGGGATAAACCATGATGGAAAAGAATATGAAAAAGAATATGTATGTATAACTGAGTCACTTTGCTGTACAGCAGAAATGAATACAACATTGTAAATCAAGTATTCTTCAATAAAATTAAAAAAAAGAGAAAGAGGAGGTGCATGTAGACCCTATTAGAAATGTTTAGAGAGCTTTAAAATCAGGGTAATCATGGCATGTTATTTTACAATATTCACCTTTTTCAGTTACATGGAATTTGCAAGGGTTATTATTAGCATTGTATATTTAAGTCTAAATGTGTTAGGTATATGTTTGAGCCTTGCAGTATTATGCCTTTCTGTTATATAAGATCATCTAGTATTTACTTGCACAGGTTCTGAACAGTGTTTGGTGAGATCTGTAGCGCTTTCCACAGAGCTATAGGTTGTATCGCAGTCAGGAACTCTGCAGCTCTGATGGAAGGGGGTTGGTCGCTGACATTTTTGACACAGCTGGCTGGCAAGCATGTATATATTTGTGTGTATCCCTTTAAAACCCTTTGCTCATTGGTTACATTTGACATATCTACTTCCAAGGCAACATTGAGGAGAGCTTAGAAAACACTTCTAATTGGTGGATTTCAGCACAATAATTTGAGTAAGGACAAACTTGTAATATGGTTAAGTTAAATTTCCTTTCTTTTCCTTTGGCCACTTCCTGGTGTTGTTTTACTATGTTGAAATCTGGTGGAGCCCCTAAATGGCATATGGTCCCACCAAACTCCCATTGATTCCCCTGGGCAATCGATTTTAAAGCAGCCCCTTGCATATTGTGCCGAGATGCGGAAATTGGCCACTGGCCATGGCGGATGCAGAGCTTGAATTGAAAATCAAATTAAGCAGAATTCTCTACTTAGTTTTTAATTAAACCACTATGTTAATTCAAACAGGACATTTTAGGCCTGGGGGGTTGACCATGTCCTTTTAAGGGCCTTGAATCGCCTTTCTTCTCTCTCCTTACCATGGCGTATGTTTCTTTTTTATTGGGACCATCTCCTAGCTATTCCCATTCTTTACAGTTCTCAAGGGTAGGAGAATGTAAGTGGTCTTGATAAAGCAAGGTTTTTTCTTTTTCTTTCTTTCTTTTTTCTTTTTTTGTAAGAAGGTACCTTTTATCTTGGAATTCTGTTAGCAGTTAAATTTTTATTTAATCTAGATTATTTATATTATAGGCTGTCACGCGTATATATTGTAGCAAGCATTACATACATTCCTGTGTGTTTGAAGCTGACCCCAAGTTTACATCTTATGTTTCAACTCTGGTGAAGAGGTTGCGTCTGGTGGGTTTTGTTTTTGTTTTGTGGTAGACATGTTTTCTCCACAGTTTTTATCTCGGTTGCTTAGTCATACACCAAAGTATGAGAGTCTTGGGACTGACAGCGCTCCTGTTCTGTTACACTCAGGTCCACTGTGTGAGTCTCTCTCCCCACTCTGCCTCAGAGGGACCTCTAGATTATTTGGGGTGATGCCAGAAGGTGTTTTTCGATTGCGTAATGAACCGGTCTAACCTCTGGCTAGGGTTTAAATGGGAGTTAGGAATGTGTTTGTTTCATATTGTATCTTAACATCTTACTTTGAATTAAAATGTCATAAGGAAAAAAATGTCATGAGGAAAAGATTCAGCAACTTAATGAAAGTAAAAAAAAAAACCCTTCAATGACAGATTATTTCATGAACCAAAGATGTTTCTGGGAGCAACTTTATATTGTGCCTCACATTAATGCCTATCTTTGGTTTGAAGTCATGGTATAACATTTAACATAAGTGACAGCAACATCCTGACCAATTACCTAAGCCATCCAGACACCCCCAGATGTCCAGAACATAGCACACGGTCTGTAGGATTAAGAGGTTAACTCCTAGAACTTCAAACGAAGTGCTTGATAATAAAAGCAAAAAGTACAAAATCTGAGGTGACTTCCTTTCTTAATTAATTAGACTGGCCAGGTGGAAGCCAAGAGCTGGGTGCGGTACTTGGAAGGCCTATAAAGCTGAGCACCGTGACAGCACAATGGAGGGGGAACAGACATCGTTCTAATATGTTTCTATCCTGTGTCACAGTTTGAAATTGTCCTGGTTTATGTCCCTTTTGGCAAACTTACATAAAAGTGACCTTGTACTGTATTTTATGACCAGATGACTTTTTCCCCCCAGTGGCTAATTTGTATCAGGCCTCCATCTTAAAGAGACACAGAAATGAGTAGGAAGTCCAGCTCGGTCTCAGTGAGCTTTCATTGCATTCTTTCATTATTTTTGCTTGTTTTTGCCACTGATCATCCATAAATTGTTGGAAATGAGTGATTAAGGAAGTGCTGCTTAATGTTAGTGGCACATGCGCATATTTGCATGGTTTTTGTGGGTGAGAGGAAATCACATACAAAAAGGGAAACTCCTGCTGGGAACCTTTCAAGGAAATTTACCTTGGGTCTCGTTTTGATCTTGGTGTTTATTACAGAAAATGAAGTCATATCTCACTAACTATTGTTATGTGTTAATTTGATTTTCCAACACCTTCAAGGAAAAAAAATCAGTAATTTATTAACAGAATTCCTGTACCCTCTTCCAATTGTGAGGACTAATTTTTTCCATAGGAACAATATAGATAAGAATGATTATTTTCAAAACATTTGATTCTGGTAGTGTTGTTACATGCAAGGTTCCTGTTGGAATTGTGACTCTACTGTAAAAGGCGTGGTTATAATATGTAAACTGAGCACTTCAGACATTGAAGCTTGACATATAGGATGTCAGAGAAAGACACAGAAAAGTATTATTTTGAAGAGACGGGTACATTTATTTCATTTAAAAATTATTTGAGTTCATAAGGATTTTGAGTTAAAAATCATTTAGTTAATGAAATGACGTTAATTTTGTCACTCTTCTCAGTACAGCTGCATGTTGGAGGCGACTAAATTATAACTTCAGTAACAGTGTCAGTTATTGGTAAATAGCACATTGCTCGGTTCCTGCATACTTGGTGATGGTATGATACTCTCTCTCCATCTATCAAAGAAGGAGAGATTTCTACTGTAAGGCTAGATTGTCTCTTTATTTGCGTAAAGTGTTTTGTATAGTGGCAAAACTATAAGCTCTGGCTTTCAGAAGACCTAGACTTAAATCCTGACTCTTCTTTTACCGACCTGGAAGTCCAGGCATGGTTCTTAGTGTCTCCATCTGGAAAATGGGCTGCAGTCCTTACCTCGTCCTCGGGTTACTTCACCAAATCTGTTTGTAAAGCACCAAGACACAGTAGAAGTGGCAGTTATTATTAAGGACTTAAATGTACCAACTGTGAGCAAGTTGATAATGAAATCAGGAAGATTTGTGTGGTATAACTTTATATGTGGTAGCAAAACGATGTAAGAAATTAGAGTGGCGTCAACATAGCTTTGTTTATTTACCATTTGAAATATAAATGGTTTTATCTTGTAACAGTATAGGTCGTAAAAAGAAGGTATTTAATAGGTAGCTGAATTTCAAATTTTATTTTATATGATGATTAAGTTACCAACTAATGTCTCATAATTTGTTAAATGAGAAGTTTTGGTAGGGAGGAAATATAAAATCACCAGGTTCACATTTTAAAGTAATTATACTTTTAATTAAACTGGCTCTAATACTTGAATATTCATAAAACAATTTCATAGGAATAGCCATTGTTATCAATTAGAGTCTCCTTTCTAAAACTTTTTTTGGGGGAGTTGAAAACTACCTACCCTTGGTTGGAATGAACTTTATTTGAAAGTAAAATTAAATGTCAGATTTAATGCTGACTAGAGAGCTTCTTACACAATTATGATACATACCCACAGACCTGTAGGACAAGAGCTCACCCAAGAGGCTAGAATTTGAATTGTTAAAGTCTTCTATTTATTTGGCATTTAAACTCATATTTATTTGTCTGTAAAATCATTTATTCAGCATGTCACAGTGTTAACCTTCTGATCTCTATGAAATGTATGCCAATATATAGCTGGAACTTGATATATTACTTTACAACACATTTATTTGGCCCATTTGTACCATAAATAAAAGTTGTGTATTTAGACACATCAAAGGCAATAGGATTGTTTGATAGTTTTGACATTAGGTAATATTTTAGGTTGCAGTATATTATGTACTTTTCTTTAAACTTAAGTCATTAATAGTTATACTACTTAAAAATTTATTGGTTTGCACACTTTCTGTTAAGGAAAGGAAATTCTCATCTAGACAGACAACTTCTTACTGTTCTAGAGTGATTGACTTTTAAATCAATTGAACTGTTAAAAAATACATAAAATGTATGTTCTTTTATTAAAAATAAGGTGAGCAGGCAAAAACAAAAAATAAGGACACCTGAACAGTAGAAAAAGAATTAAATATAGTGAAATGGTCAATTTAAAGGAAACGTTTCCTATTAACTTTCTTGGAACACAAAGAAGAAATTTTTTTTTTTTTTTTTTGCGGTACGCAGGCCTCTCACTGTTGTGGCCTCTCCCGTTGCGGAGCACAGGCTCCGGACGCGCAGGCTCAGTGGCCATGGCTCACGGGCCCAGCCACTCCGCGGCATATGGGATCCTCCCGGACGGGGGCACAAACCCATGTCCCCTGCATTGGCAGGCGGACTCCCAACCACTGTGCCACCAGGGAAGCCCTGGATTTAAATACTTTTATACTTTCATATTTTATTTGGGATTACTTGATATTAATGTTTCTCTTTACACATTAATTAATGAGTATTAAGTTTTATAAGCAGTCTGTTTTTAAACAGACTTGTGAAGGGCTTAAAATTTTTTTAAAATCCTTTTTGAAATATCAGAAAAACTTATCTGATCTCAATGATTTTTTGCTTCCTTCTTTTTTTTAACATCTTTATTGGAGTATAATTGCTTTACAATGGTGTGTTAGTTTCTGTGTTATAACAAAGTGAATCAGCTATACATATACATATATCCCCATATCTCCTCCCTCTTGCGTCTCCCTCCCACCCTCCCTATCCCACCCCTCTAGGTGCTTCCTTCTTAAATGCCTAGAATTAAATGATATTTCTGATTTTTTTAAAAGATATTTAATGAAGTACCTTATGTTGTGATAAGAGCTTATGGCATTGTATGACAAATATACTTTAAGTATTCTGAATAAGATTTCTCTTTCTGTTATTACCTTAGTTCAGGCTTCATCATTTCTTACTTGGATTATTTAAACCACTGTCCATCTGTGTTTTCTGCTTCCAGTTTCATTCCCACACAAAGTAACCTCCACACTGCCTTCTAGCACTGTTTTCTATATAATGCTATATCTGTAACTCACCTCCATAAAATCTCCAAGGACCAAGACCGAACAGGCACAACAAAACTTAAATGGTAACTGAGTAAGTGATGCCCTAGTTAGGGCAGGGAGGTAGTTACAAGGTGGTACAGGACCATGGATGCATTCAGGCTAGGAGTTGGAACTGAAGCTCCACTGAAAGCCCTCAGCCAAAGGGCAAACTTGTTACACGCCCCCCCCCCCCCCACACGCAGCGATGGGGAGCATCTGTCAGCCTTAGCTCTGGGCAGAAGTCTCCCCTGAGAGTTAGTCCACAGGCCTCTACCTCACAGGAGCTGGGGTTCCATATTACTACCTGCATTGTTGGGAGACCCCAAACCAAGAAACTAGCATAAAGGGTTTTTCAGAGTATTATGTATCATTTTATCATTTCAACCTGATGTATAATATCATTTTAACATAACGTATAATTAAATAAATTTTAATTTTAAGTGGTTTCAATAAACATATAATTAATGTTGGTTTTAGAAAGTTGATTTAATGTAATTAAGATTCATCATACGTATAAATTTTTGAGCTGGTCCTATTTATGAAATAGGCTATTTAATTGTCTTTAACTTAATTGTGTGAGAAAACTCAGGACTTGACAACAAACATATAAGCAGGCCTAAACAAGACCTGATTACATTTTATCCAAGCTTTTTTCCATTTTAATCTAACACTCTTTCTTAGTAATTTGATACTGGTTTAGTTCTGAAAGTGTTTTTATGCCTTCAGAGCCAAGGATGATAATGTAGTCTATTCTATTCTAGCTACTTTTTCTGTGAGTTTTTACGAAGATCTAATATTTTAATCTATCTATAGTTAATTTTGTGAAGTGATTAAAAAGAGTGAATCTAAGTAAACTTTTCTCTGTTATTCAGTTATTCTAAAGAAATGTATACAGTAGTATTACCTATTATTTTTTTTTTTTTTTTTTTTTTTAGCTAATTGGGCCTCTCACTGTTGTGGCCTCTCCCGTTGCGGAGCACAGGCTCCGGACGCGCAGGCTCAGCGGCCATGGCTCACGGGCCCAGCCGCTCCGCGGTATGTGGGATCCTCCCGCATCGGGGCACGAACCCGCGTCCCCTGCATCGGCAGGCGGACTCTCAACCACTGCGCCACCAGGGAAGCCCACCTATTATTTTTTAATATTAAAAAATTCTTATGTATAATTACACATCTTTCTGGACTTTTTACAGCTTGTAGTGCCTGGAATCACTGCTCTTTTCTTACTTTTCTTATTTTCTTTTAATTTTTTTTTAGTCTATAATTTCCCCTGGACATTTCTCCATAGATTTGATCCCAAGTACTTTCTATCATTTAGGGATTTCTCAACATTGCTACTCTGCTGATGGAACTCTTGTCTTCTACCATAATTAATTCATTCAGTTAATTCCTATTGACTACTTATTGTATTCTAGGTACTGTTGCAGCTGCTAGGGACAGTGCAATTGATTGATTGATTATGTATTTATTATATATTTTTCCTGTTTTCTGTGGTAAAAAATGTATGTGATTATTAATCTGTCATCTTGAACTGATGTACCTGATTCCTCTATCTCTCCACCTGTTAGCTTTACTGGCCCTTTGTCTGGAATTCAGTTATTTGTTAATTTGGGGGCATTCTTTGTTCTTTTTTCCAGACCTGGGAGGCTTTGTGGTCTCTGCTTGAATTGGCTCTGATTTCATTGACAAGTGTGGGGCGCAGTCTTTTCTTTTGGCCTCTCCTCTTTAGCTTTGTAGCTGTTTTGGCCTCTCATGGCCTTAAGGTTGTTTAAAGACGATCTTTTCCAATATAGTGTTCAGAAATTCCTTCTCAGGATTCCAAGATGATTTCTACAAACGTACAAGCCCTTCCTAAATGTGTCTGTGTATTCCAGGATCTTTAATTTCTCTGTGTCTTATTTGGCTTGCATGAAGCATACTCACGAGGTTGATGATTTTGGCTGATTCTCCTGTGTATCTTGACTTCTATCGGTTTTTCATTAATATTTTAATTATAATTTAAACAAGTTTAGGGAAAGCCAATTAACCCTACATTATATTTTATATCATTCCAAATTACCTGTCAACATTTGTACTTGGATCATTGTGTAATTATAATTAGTGTATATATATATTTTATGTCCTTCTGACTTTAATAATTTATTTTGTGTACATAAATTTTCTAGTGCTATAAAAAATTGTCCAAGACTTGGAAATGGGCAAAGAAGATCCTGGGTGTTCTGTCATTGGAGTTCTAGCCATTGTCTAGTGGATGCTGGGGATTTTCTGGTCCTATAGGGGTGTGCACCTTTGGCTGATTTTCTGTTGACTTGGCTATATTACACCTCCTTAGGGTTAGAGTTAACTTGTAGGAAACTGAGAGCAATGCAAAGTAATTTTTCTGATAGAGATGTAATTGATTTCTTCCCTATGCAAAAGATGGCTCCAGACATTCCATTTTATTGTCCCACAGGGTGTTATCCCATTTTGCATCTATTAGCAAATTGATTTTAATATTTCTGGTTATCTACATATATGTGTTCTTCAAATTCTCCTTTGACCTGGTTTTATCAGAAATTAAAATCATGTGCTAAAGGATGTGAGGAACAGAAAGGACCAGAGTGCTCAGAGAGGAGCTGCCATCAGCAAGCAGCAGTAACACTTGCTGTGGGCTAAAGCAGAGCACATGGGTCCTGGAAGTTGAGAGTCGGTAAACTTACAAGGGCCCACCAGGGCACAAGCTACCGAGACACCTCACCCAGAACTGGAGCCTGCTTCTCTAGATTCACTGTCACCAGAGGCAGGAGATGATTAAAGAAAGAAGCAGGACAAAAACTGTTGTGTATGTAAAGATGAGGGACTCAGGAGATGACCAGACATCTGGGAAAAGTCAACATTGTGAGAGGGACCAAATTCGATGCACTACTCAGAGTTAATAGACAAAGAAAAGATTTCAGAGAGATTTGAAAATATTTGATCTAGCATTTTAGACTTTTCTTGGCAGAGGGAATTAAGGATATCTCGTCCTCAATATTGCCAGAAATGAAAGTTCTATTGAGTCATTCTGATAAAAATCAAGTCTAGACAGTTTCCAGGATATTTCTACCAGACATTAAAGAATAGATAACTACAGTTTCAACAAATTTGTCTGGAGATTTGAAGATGGAACTCTCACAGTTGTATTTTATGGAACCAGTGGAATCTTGATGCTGAAAGCAGACAGGATTAATATGAGAAAGGAACATTATATGCCATTCCTTTTCATGAATACTTGTGAATCAGAAAATATTAAGCTGAGTCCAAAACAAAAGATCATCATCCAAAAAAATTTATTTCAGCTGTCAAGGTTGGTTTAACACTAGAAAATCTATGACTGTAATTCATATTAGCAGAGTAAATGAGATAAAAGAATCAAGTGAACACCTCAGAAGAGACACAGAACACATCCATGAAATCAGTAACCATTCATGATTAAAAAGCAAACTAAGAACTAAAGGGAACTTGCTTAACCTGATAATGGATATCTACTCTAAGACTGCAACTGACATTGTTCTTAGCAGTAAAATGTTAAAAGTATTTACTTTAAAATTGGGATGCCATCTTGAGCACTTTTATTTCTAACAATAGACAACACTATAGTAGAGTTTTTTACCAGTACAGTTAGAAAAGAAAAGGAAAAATTGAAAGGAACAAACAAAATAGTCATGATTGACAGATGATATTGTCTTTTGAAAAATCCTATAGAATCTAAAGATAAATGATAATTCCAATAAGAAAATTTAGCAAGGAAGCTGGATATAGGATTAATATAGGAAAATCAATAAATAACAGCAACAAACAAAATCTAATTAAAAATACCTTTTATAATAGCAAGACAACTAAGGTATGTTGAAATAAACCCAACAAATGATTTTTAAAACCTTATTGAAATAATATATGGAAAGAAAAAATCTTATTGAAAGATGTTAAAAAGACCTAGATAATTGGATAGATATTCTATGTTTATGAATTTCTTTATATGATAAAAATACCAGTTCTCAAATTATTTTTTACAGTCGGTGCAATTCTAATAAAATTTTTAAGGGGTTATCTTATGGCATGCGACAAGGAGATAGTAAAGTTCTTTGGGAGAGCAGAGAGCCAAGAATAGCCAAAGCAGTTTTGAAGAACATGGTGATGGAACTTACTCTATCAAATATTAAAAAAGGAACAAAGGACTTGAATAGACATTGCTTTGAAGAAGATATGCAAATGACCAATAAGCACATGAAAAGACCCTAGTGTCACTAGGCATTAGGGAAATGCAAATCAAAACCACAAGAAGATACTTCTCCACACCCATTAGAATGGCTGCTAGAAAATGACAAGTATTGGTGAGGATATTGAGAAATTGGAACTCTTGTACACTGTTGGTCAGAATATAAAATGGTGGGACCACTGTGGAAAACAGTATAGTGGTTGCTCAAAAAATTTAAAATATAATTACCACATGATCCAGATATTCCACTTCTGGGTGTGTACACAAAAGAATTAAAGGAAGGATTCCACAGATATTTATACACCCATTTTTGTGACAGGATTATTTTCAATAGCCAAAGGTGGAAACAACCCAAGTATCCATCAGTGGATTAATAGATAAACAAATTGTAGTATGTGCATACAGTAGAATATTATTTAGCCTTAACAAGGAAGGAAATTCTCACATGCTACAACATGGATGAACCTTGAGAGCATCATGCTAAATGAAATAAAGTCAGGCACAATAAGACAAATACTGTATGATTCCACTTATATGAGCATCCTAGTGTAGTCAAATTCATAGAGACAGAAAGTCGACGGTGGGTGTACAGGGGCTGGGGTTAGATGGGGAGTTACTGTTTAATGGGGTGCAGAGTTTGAGTTGGAGAATATAAAAAGCTCTAGAGATGGATGGTGGTGATGGTTGCATGACTGTGTGAATGGACTTAATGCCACAGAACTCTACACTTAAAAATGGTTAAAGTGGTAAGTTTTATGTTATATATACTTCACCATCATAAAAAAAAGTAAGTGATGAGCACGGTGGTTCAAATTGGTGGTTACCATTGGGCAGGTTGGTGAAGCAGGTGTGTGGTTGGGAGGGCTACATGGGTGCACAGTGGCTGTGGTGACATTCCTTTAGGTTAGGTGGTCTATCCACAGGTATTTAATAGACATATAAAGCTAAACAGTGTACAGGCTGACATACCTCAGAGATATTGTGGGTTTGGTTCCAGACCACTGCAGTAGAGGGAATATTGCAATAAAGTGAGTCACATGAATTTTTTGGCTTCCCAGTACATATAAAAGTTGTGATTACGCTATATTGTAGTCTGTTAAATGGGCAATAGCATTGTGTCTAAAAAACAATGTACATACCTTAATTAAAAAATACCTCTTTGCTAATAGGAATAAAGATGCAGACGTAGAGAATGGACTTGAGGTCATGGAGACGGGGAAGGGCAAGCTGGGACGAAATGAGAGAGTGACATGGACATATACACACTGCCAAATGTAAAATAGATAGCTAGTGGGAAGCAGCCGCATAGCACAGGGAGATCAACTCGGTGCTTTGTGACAACCTAGAGGGGTGGGATAGGGAGGGTGGGAGGGAGATGCAAGAGGGAGGGTATATGGGGATATATGTATATGTATAGCTGATTCACTTTGTTGTAAAGCAGAAACTAACACACCATTGTAAAGCAATTATACTCCAATAAAGGTGTTTAAAAAAAATACCTCTTTGCTAAAAAAATACTAACCATCCTCCGAGCCTTCAGTTAGTTGGTATCTTTTTGCTGGGGGAGGGTCTTGTCCTGCCTCGACGTTGGCTGCTGGCTGATCAGGGTGCTGCTGTGGAAGGCCGGGGGGACCGAGGCAGGCTCTTAGAATAAGACGACAGTGAAGTGTGCCGCGTCGACTGACTCTTCCTGGCACGAATGATTTCTCTGCAGCGTGCCGTGCTGTTTGGTAGCGTTTTACCGATGGTAGAACTTCTTTCAGAATTGGACTCAGTCCTCGCAGACCCTGCCGCTGCCTCATCAACTAAGTTTATGTCATATTCTAAATCCTTTGTTGTCATTTCCACAATCTTCACAGCATCTTCACCAGCAGTAGATTTCATCTCAAGAAACCATTTTCTTTTGCTCATCCATAAGAAGCAGTGCTTTTCTATGAAAGTTTATCCTGAGATTACAGCAATTCAGTCACATCTCAGGCTCCACTTCTAATTCTAGTTCTCCTGCTGTTTCCACCACATCTGCTGTTACTTCCTCCACTGAAGTCTTGAACCCCTCAAAGTCATCCATGAAGGTTAGAATCAACTTCTCCCAAACTCCTGTGAATGTTGGTATTTTGACCTCTTCCCATGAATCATAAATGTTCTTAATGGCATTTAGAATGGTGAATCCTTTCCAAAGGGTTTTCAAGTGACTTCGCCCAGATCATCAGAGGAATCACTATGGCAGCTATAGCCTTACGAAATGTATTTCTTAAATATGACTTGAAAGTCAGAATTACTCCTTGATTCATGGGTGGCAGAACGGTTGTCGTGTTGGCAGGTATGAAAACAACATGAATCTCGTTGTACATCTCCATCAGAGCTGTTGGGTGACCAGGTGCATTGTCAGTGAGCAGTAGTTTTTGAAAGGAATCTTTTTTTCTGAGCAGTGGATCTCAGCAGTGGGTGTAAAATATCCAGTAAACCATGTTGTAAACAGATGTGCTATCATCCAGGCTTTGTTGCTTTTACAGAGCATAGGCAGAGTAGATTTAGCATAATTCTTAAGGACCCTAGGATTTTTGGAATGGTTAATGAGCCCTGGCTTTAACTTAGTCACCAGCTGCATTAGCCCCTATCAAGAGTCAGTCTGTCAGTAGCCAGGACATGGAAGCAAACTAAGTGTCCATCGACAGATGAATGGATAAAGAAGATGTGGCACATATATACAATGGAATATTACTCAGCCATAAAAAGAAACGAAATTGAGTTATTTGTAGTGAGGTGGTTGGATCTAGAGACTGTCATACAGAGTGAAGTAAGTCAGAAAGAAAAATACCGTATGCTAACACATATATATGGAATCTAAAAAAAAAAAAAAGTTCTGAAGAACCTAGGGGCAGGACAGGAATAAATACTCAGACGTAGAGAATAGACTTGAGGATACAGGGAGGGGGAAGGGTAAGCTGGGACGAAGTGAGAGAGTGGCATGGACATATATATATACACTACCAAATGTAAAATAGAGAGCTAGTGGGAAGCAGCCGCATAGCACAGGGAGATCAGCTCGGTGCTTTGTGACCACCTAGAGGGGTGGGATAGGGAGGGTGGGAGGGAGACCTAAGAGGGAGGGGATATGGGGATATATGTATATGTATAACTGATTCACTTTGTTGTAAAGCAGAAACTAACACACCATTGTAAAGCAATTGTACTCCAATAAAGATGTTAAAAAAAAAAAAAAAGAGTCAGCCTGTCCTTTGAAGCTTTGAAGCCCGGCATTGACTTCTCTCTACTGTGGAAGTCCTAGTTGACATCTTTCAACAGAAGACTCTTTTGTCTACATTGAAAATCTGTTGTTTCGTGTAGCCGCTTTCGTTAATGATCTCAGCTAGATCTGCTGGATAACTTGCTGCGGCCTCTACATCAGCACTTGCTGCTTCACTTTGCACTTCTATGTTATGGAGGCGGCTTCTTTCCTTAAACCTCATGAGCCAACGTCTGCTGGCTTCAAGCTTTTCTTCTGCAGCTTCCTCACCTGTCTCAGCCTTCACAGACTTGAAGAGAGTCAGGGCCTTGCCTGCACTGGGCTTTGGCTTCAGGCAGTGTCGTGGCTGGTTTGATCGTCTATTCAGACCACTAAAACTTTCTCCTCAACAGCAATAAGGCTGTGTTGCTTCCTTACCATTCGTGTGCTCACTGGAGCAGCACCTTCATCTCCTTCAAGAACGTTCCTCTGCCTTCACGACTTGGCTGTTTGGAGCAAGAGGCCTAGCCTTCAGCCCGTCAGCTTTCCATGCGCCTTCCTCTCTCAGCTTCAGCATTTCTAGCTTTTGATTTAAACTGAGAGACATGCGACTCTTCCCTCACTTGAACGCTTGGAGGCCATTGCAGGGTTATTACTTGGCCTTATTTCAACATTGTTGTGTCTCAGGTAACAGGGAGGTCCAAGGAGAGGGAGAGAGATGGGGGAAGGGCTGGTTGGTGGAGCAGACAGAACACACACAATATTTATTGATTGTTGCCATCTTGTATTGGTGTAGTTCATGATGTCCAAAACAATTACAGTAGTAACATCAAAGATCACTGATCACAGATCACCATAACAAATATAATAAAAATGAAAAGGTTTGAAATATTGTGAGAATTACCAAAATGTAACACAGAGACACAAAGTGAGCAAATGCTGTTGGAAAAGTGGCACCAATAGACTTGTTCGACGCAGGGTTGCCACAAACCTTCAATTTGTAAAAAATGCAATTATCTGCAAAGTGCAAATTGCAGAAGTGCAAAGGGAAAGAAAACGAGACATGTCTATACTTTCAGCATTTAAAAATAGAAAGGAGGGCTTCCCTGGTGGCGCAGTGGTTGAGAGTCCGCCTGCCGATGCAGGGGACATGGGTTCGTGCCCCGGTCTGGGAGGATCCCACATGCCGCGGAGCGGCTGGGCCCGTGAGCCATGGCCGCTGAGCCTGCGCGTCCGGAGCCTGTGCTCCGCAACGGGAGAGGCCACAGCAGTGAGAGGCCCGCGTACCGCAAAAAAAAAATAATAAAAAATAAAAATAGAAAGGAAAAAAGGTGATTTATTTCTTGGTGATGGGCTCATATTAACCAAACTGATGTGAAAAACCAAAATGCCAATTTGTTGATATTCAATGGAAAACTATAAAATAATCACACATGCATGCACACCTACACACCCAAAGTAGCTGTTATTGAGAGCTGGAGGGGCTGTGGAAATGAGAGAGAGGGGCCCAACGCGGCTATGGAGGGACTGGTCTGGGTTTAGAGCAGGCAGACAGCCTTAAGCTTTTTGTGTATGTTTCCTATTTTGTTCACTGTCATAAGGATAGCTCTTCTGTGGTGTTCTGGAATTCCTAGTGCTTTTTGTGTAAATGTACTGTTTGCCACAAAAGCAATATGACACTATTACCTAAATTATCATGTGGAATTGCTTTTATATTAATATTCTACACTTTAGTATCTTGTATATTTTGCTATAGTCATGTAATAAATAATAACCCTAATGATCTTTCTTTTGTTGTGTCTGTATTGGAACTTGTGCCTGGGTGTTTTATGACAGGACTAGTAAGGTATTGGCTACAATGTTCTGTTATATTAAAGGACTGAGCATTTGCTCAGCATGAGCTTGCTATTATGGAATTGAAAATTAATATTCTAGTAAAAGAAGCTTTTGTGTATTTTGATTTAGTTCCTTTGCTAAAATTGTAGGTTGCCTTAAGTATGTTTTAAGCATTCTCCCTCCACCTCCTATTTCCACATCAGTTTGTCTATCATGTCTTATTTCTGTCTTGTGGGGAGGGTAGAAAGCACAGGCTCCAGAAGCTGACAGACGTGAATTTAAAGAGAGTTCTGGCAGGCCTGGAACAGGGTGACCATAGACAGATTATTTAACTTTTTTGGATGTGAACTTTCTCATTTATAATTAATTTGCCTTTATTGTGAATATTCAGTGAGCATATATAAAGCAACTACGTAGTAGGAGCTTTGCAAATAGTTCCCATTTCTTTTTTTCCATCAAGTTTATAACTAAAGAATTATTAAAACAGAATTAGAATTAGAAAAGATCCTTACTGGCTAACCATTAAATTATTTTGATGTGATGAAGTGTACTGAGAAATGTTTTTTTCCCAAATTTAGAATTATGTTTAAACATTTTGATATAAAGTCCCTGCAGTCTTTTTACAATTCAGTTCTTTCATTTACATGTTGGAAACTTGCTGTATTAATTCATTTACTTGCAATCTGGAGGATTTTGTTTGTTTAATATCATGAGAAATTTCTGCCCATAAATTTAAATATAGTGAACATCTTAGTTCAGTGAACAGCAATGTTAGTGTTATTATTTTAACTTATTCTAAAATACTTTCTTTTTGTCAAGTTTTAATAACCTGAGAATCTTATAGTTTTAATTTTTCTACTGTGTATGACTATATTAAATAAATATGTGTATATATATAATAAACTGCAGAAAATATTAATATTAAAAAACAATTCACTGTAGAGCTTAACAACACTTTCTGTAAAGCTATTTTCTTTGACTTGGGACCAAAACTCTTTTTGTCTATACTTTTAATGATTACTTTGGGAGCAAAGGGGGAAATGGTTGACACTCTCTAGGAATGCTTGTTTGTAGTTTTTTCATGGTTTAAAATAATTAATACCTGCCTTTATTTTCTGTTCTTTATTAGTGCTTCTATCGATCTTCCCCGGATGACTGCATGTATGTTTGGTGCAGTCTTGATGTCATGCTGAGCAAACCTTATCTTAATGTTACTAAGAGACCCTTTTTGTTACATGGAAACAATGGCTTGATATTTATTTTAAATGTTCTGTGAATGTAGAAATTTTTCCCAGGCTTTCCTGATGGGTGGAGACATAGTATATAAAGTGGTGTTTACATACCTTCCAAGAGGTCAAGATGTCCATGCAAAATCTTGTTTAAATGTTCATCACCATAGAAACATATCAGTTTATTGTTAGAGCTTTTGTAAATATATTGTAATTTTCACTTCATTGATGTTCAGTACAGAGCATTTAATGTGTAATTGACCAGCACCAAAATTTGGTGTTTAGCCTTTACTAGCTTATTTAATCTAATTTAAACTGTTAAAATATTGAGATAGTTGTAATTTCCAAAACAATACTGGTATGAAACTAATGTAATTAATTATATAGCTTACTTTTCTTAAAAACAAGATGATGTTTCCTTGACAGAAAGAAAGTACTTTATTTTGATGTTTTTTACTAATACACTGAGTGTTTATTGCACTATGATTTTAATAAAAGGGATGGAGTTTCATTAAGGTAAGTTAGATTTATGGTTTTGGGGAGGGGTTAAGACAAGTATTCATAAATATATTACGAAGTTCATGAAATCCTAGTACTGTATGGCATAGTATAAGCATTCAGAATTGTGTGAACAAGTACAACTGTTGATGATAAGTAATTCTTATAGTTCTGTGATCTTATATTCAGGAGACTTTTCTTAATTTTTTAGGTGAACAATGGGAACCTTCTTCCACTCTGACAATGTTTTGCTACTTTGTTGTTTGCAGGGTATTTCAGTAAGTTATTCTGACATCTGGCACATCTTTTAGCTCAGTGTATGCAAGAATGGAGTTGATAGGGACCTTCCCCTTGGGGCTTCCTAGCTCCTGATTCTGACTCTTAATGGAAAAATGAGCAGTAGGCATATTTTTTTGCTTATATGCTGTCCTGCTGGTGATTAATGGTAGTGATAAAAGCTCTCACAATGCTTTTCATTACTTTGCAGACAGAACCACATACAAAAGTTCAAAAAGCTCACACACTACATGCCACAAAGCCTATACTCTTTAGGCTTTGTAATATTTTACTAATCTCAAGAAAGGTAGTGATAATTTGTATATTTTTGGCACTCATACGAGCCATTCAATGCCAGATTAACAAATGAAGTTTCTGATTATTTATAATCCCTTCACCTCTCTTCTCTCTATTCTAAAGTTGTTGAAGGTAAAAAATCTGCCACGTTGCATTTAATGAAAAGATTTTTTATTTTTTTCTGTTGGTTTTGCTAAAGCTCATAAATATGATATTTAATTGATTTCAAGTTGGGCTGATTTTGTCCCATTTAATCACAAAAAGGGAATAAAAATAACAAAAGGAAAACATAATTGTCCTAGCCTCCTAGTGGATTAAGTCAGTATAACAGTTATTTCTAACTACATCAGTTATCTTCAATATTTCATAAACAGGTATAATCATATTCCATAATTTTGATGGCTTGCTCTGTGGCAGCCTTTTCTGTTATTCCTAATTTAGTCTTCTTTAAATTTAGGTTAAAAACTGAAAATGAGCAGATTTCTTTTTATGAGTTGTTATCTTTCAAAAGAAATGTTGATCAATTTGAAATAAATTTTTGAAGAGTTCATATGCTTTGACTACAGAGGTTTATTTGTTTAAATGTTTCTTATTTGTCTGCTTAAACATGTGAGTGTACATTTTAGACATTTTTTCCTTGATATTATTTACATATTTATAATAGAAAAAGCAACCTCTTGGAATGATAATATTGATAGCTGTTTCCTTTTAGAAAGACTGTTCACATATACTTTTTAATCACATAAGAGATTTATTTGGGGCTTAGTTTGTAAGTATATGTGGATAAATATGTGGCTATTTAACTTCATTGTCACTTTTAGACTGGTTTATACTTAGGTTGCATTTTAAATGCTATCTATTTTTCTTAATGAGAGAATGTATTTTTTCTATGTAAATAGAATGGAGTAATTCTTAAACTTAGTAATAGATTTCTTCTCTTTGACATAAATGCTACTTGAAACACTAATCTATAGCATGTTAAAAGAGGCTAATCTAGAGCTATAGCATGTTAAAAGAGGCTAATCTAGAGCTATAGCATGTTAAAAGAGGCTGTTACTTTAACCAGGCTGTTCAAAGAATTTTATGTCAAGGTTAAATTTAGGAAAATGACCAGAAAGTACTTGAGAGTACAGAGAGTACTTAGATTTTGATAGAAACAGAGTGTTAGTAGTCTGCTGTGACCTATATGGTAACCATTAGCCATGTGTGGCTATATAAATTTAAAATAACTAAAATTCAGTAAAATTAAAAACCAGTTCTTCAGTCACAGTAGCTACATTCTAAGTACTCAATAAACACATATGGTTATTAGCTATGTTAATGGATAGCACAGAATAGAGCATTTATATCATCACAGAAATATCAGTTGGACAGCACTGTTCTATGCTATTTAATCATAAATAATTTGTTCTTTTTTCATCTATAATTAGTTTGCACACTATCTAAACAGCAGAAAAAAGAGTAAGGCCCAACTTTAAGGATATACTTATGCAGCACCTCAGTTAGAGGTGTACTCCCAGTTAGAGAGTGGTGCTAATGAGGTTTGATTTTTTTTTTAAATTTTTTAAATTTTTAATTAATTTTTATTGGAGTACAGTTGCTTTACAATGTTGTGTCAGTTTCTGCTGTACAGCAAAGTGAACCAGCTATACATATACATACATCCCCTCTTTTTTGGATTTCCTTCCCATTTAGGTCACCACAGAGCACTGAGTGGAGTTCCCTGTGCTCTACAGTAGCGTCTCACTAGTTCTCTGTTTTATACATGGTATCAATGGTGTATACATGTCCGTCCCCATCTCCCAGTTCATCCCACCCTCCCCTTCCCCCTTGGTATCCATATGCTTGTTCTCTCCATCTGTGTCTCTTGCAAATAAGGTCATCTACCATTTTTCTGGGTTCCACATATATGCATTAATATACGATATTTGTTTTTCTCTTTCTGACTTACTTCACTCCGTATGACAGTCTCTAGGTCCATCCACGTCTCTGCAAATGACCAAGTTTTGTTCCTTTTTATGGCTGAGTAATATTCCATTGTATATATGTGCCACATGAGATTTGATCTTCATTGTTTGTTGTTGTATTAATGCATCTGTTTCCCAGGTGCAGGCCTATACCTCTGTTAGTAAGTTATGACTAAGAGTGGCATGATCAGATTTGCATTTTGAGAAGATCACATTTCCATGCGATGTAGGCACCAGGTCAGGGAGAGACAAGAGTGTGGATGTAGGACTAGTAGCTAGGAGGCTGGGGTGTTCACCAGATAGACGTTGTGGCGGTAGGAGGAGAGGTGGAGGAACTTGAGTCATAGTTACGTAGGAGAATCAAAAGGACTTGGTGTTCGACTGGACCAGGGTCCAGGGTGTGTGTATGTGTTCTGGGGAGAGGTGGGGTGCATCAGGAAAGGAGGTGACAAGGATGTTTCCAGAGTGTCTGGCAAAACAACAAAGTGGATAATGGTGCCATTTATTGAGGTATGTGACACTGAAGGAGGAGCAGGTCTAAGGGATAAGATGATGAATTTGATTTTAGAATTCAGTTTAAGGTAGCTGTGAGATATCTAAGGCAAGGTGGCCATTGGGATGTATGGATCTTGGCCTCAGGGGTAATATTTGGACTAAAGGTGTAAACTTGAGAGTCGTTGGCCACGTGAGGAGGCAAGATCATCCAGGGAGGAAGAGAGTCTATCTGGTAGACCATCTTCATCAGAATTGACTGAGGAGCCACTTGGTACCAGTACTCCGGAATTGACAAGCCCCTTGGTAAATCTGTTCCATGCTAATGTTTGAGAAGCACTGATACAGCTTGTGAAAAGATGAACATCAAAGACTGTGCCATCGGAGAAAAGGGGTCTGAGATATTTTCCTTTACCGAATGAAAGAAATAGGAATGGAGAGAGAAATCAAGGGATAGGGGAAGGGAGCTGAGGGGACGTGTAGGCCACCCAGCTGTGTCTTACTAAGGGAGAGGTAAGGTCAGCTGTAGTTAAGAACGTAGGCCATGAAATTAGGGTCAAGGAGACTGGAACACGTTTACAAACCTTTGAGGGAATTATTAGCCAGAGATCAGTATAAGGATTGCCGGGTAACATTGAAGGCCTGTAGTAGCAAAAGTTTCTCATGATTTTGTAAATTTCTTTAACAATGCTGAGAATTTGGAGTGAGCTTCCAGGTGGAATTAAACTGCTCTGCTGGAAGTTAAAGGGGCCAGGAATGCTAGAATATTATTGATACTGAATTATTAAAATATACTCCTTCGCTATGGGGTTTAGACCAGTGAAAACAAGGCTGATTGGAGGGATTGGGAAGATCAAGGGAGGAGAGATGATCACGATGAGGACATAGAGCTAGGTTAGCGCTAGGTTAGCGCTAGGTTAGAGCTAAGTTAGAGCTAGGTTAGCGCTAGGTTAGCGCTAGGTTAGAGCTAGGTTAACGCTAGGTTAGCTCTAGGTTAGAGCTAGGTTAGCGCTAGGTTAGCACTAGGTTAGTGCTAGGTTAGAGCTAGGTTAGAGCTAGGTTGGGGCTAGGTTAGAGCTAGGTTAGCGCTAGGTTAGAGCTAGGTTAGCGCTAGGTTAGAGCTTGGTTAGCCCTAGGTTAGCGCTAGGTTAGAGCTAGGTTAGCACTAGGTTAGAGCTAGGCTAGAGCTAGGTAAGCGCTAAGTTAGAGCTAGGTTAGAGCCAGGTTAGCGCCAGGTTAGGGCCAGGTTACAGCCAGGTTAGAGCCAGGTTGGAGCTGGGTTAGCACTAGGTTAGAGCTAGGTTAGCCCTAGGTTAGAACTAGGTTAGAGCTGGGTTAGAGCTAGGTTAGCTCTAGGTTAGAGCTAGGTTAGTGCTAGGTTAGAGCTAGGTTAGAGCTGGGTTACCGCTAGGTTAGAGCTGGGTTAGCGCTAGGTTAGAGCTAGGTTAGCGCTAGGTTAGTGCTAGGTTAGAGCTGGGTTAGCGCTGGGTTAGAGCTGGGTTAGAGCTGGGTTAGCGCTAGGTTAGAGCTACGTTAGAGCTAGGCTAGAGCTAGGTTAGCGCTAAGTTAGAGCTAGGTTAGAGCCAGGTTAGAGCCAGGTTAGTGCCAGGTTAGAGCCAGGTTAGTGCCAGGTTGGAGCCAGGTTAGAGCCAGGTTAGCGCCAGGTTAGAGCCATGTTAAAGCCAGGTTAGCGCTAGGTTAGCTCTAGGTTAGAGCTAGGTTGGAGGGCTGAAAGATCGGAGGAGACTAGGAGGCTGTGAGCTGAGGGGCAGCTTCACCGTTTGAGATCTCAGAGGTGGGCCTGAGAGATGATGGCGTCTGGTTAGCTGTGTGGGCGGCTGTAGTAGCATGCAGGTCAGGTTCATTATGAGCGTGTATGGTACTTAGGGTGGAGGGGATGTGGTGAGAAGCTCTTGTGAACTGGGTGCTCATGTGTCAAGAAAGATGGGATTGTTTCTTCTAGGTCTGTACATGGCAGGTGGCAAAGATGGGAAAGAGTGACAAGGTGGCATTAGAAGGTGGTATAAATTTAATTGAGAAAGACAAATGACATGCGAATTCCCGAGCCTTGGAGATTCCAAACACAAAGGCAACAGTTTGAGTTATTACAGTTCATCCTTACTAGGCACCAGACATTGAGCTCAGCATGTTGCACATATTGACTCATTTGGTTCTGATAACAACCCATGAGGTAGGGGTGTCATTAATAAACTCATTCTACAAAGGAGGAAACTGAGGCACAGTGTGGTTTAGGCATTTGCCCAGGGTTACACAGTTGGTCAGTGATGGAAACAGGATTTGAGCCCAAGTTGTCTGTTGCTAGAGTTGGGGCTCTTAACGAGCTTATTATACTGTCTATCTCATAAACTGAACTTGGATTTTTTTTGTGTGTGTGTGTGCAGTACGCGGGCCTCTCACTGCCGTGGCCTCTCCTGTTGCGCAGCACAGGCTCCGGATGCGCAGGCTCAGTGGCCATGGCTTACAGGCCCAGCCGCTCCGCGGCATGTGGGGTCTTCCCGGCTCGGGCCATGAATCCGTGTCCCCTGCGTCGGCAGGCAGACTCTCAACCACTGCGCCACCAGGGAAGCCCTGAACTTGGATATTTTTAAAAAGTTTTTCTTATGGGTGCCAAACTCTTGGATGTTTATTATTGTAAGAAAAAAATTGAAAATTAAAACAACATTAGTTTGTTCTCCTATTTTTTAAAGTCATATACATCCACTCTAAAAAATTTGGAAAATATAACAAGGCACCAAGTATACAAGAAAAATAGTTCCCCGTAACCGTAGTCCTAGATAGGACAGTTCCTTTCAGTTGGTCTTGCAAGGCTTGCTGTACATTGTCACTTATAAGACCCCTTCCTGCTTCTGCTCAGGGAGAGGGAGCTGTAGCCAGACTACCAGTGGGTTGTCTCACTCCCCTTCACAGCTCAGACCCCAGACACTTGCCAGCTGCCAGGTCATGGGGGCCCTTATTTCTCCTTCCTGCCTATGGCCTGGGTGAGAGGATTCACGGCTTGATCCTGGGGGTCTTCTTGTAGCCCTCAACCCAACCTGTATGGGCCCTTGTTTGTTCTTACCTAGAAAGCCGTGTGAGCTTTCCATTCTTGTTGCCCAAAGCTTTCCAGAACTGCAGAGGTCTGAGATTTTATGGTACTTGCAAGCTGACAGGTTAGTTTGCCAGACTCGCAGACTCTGGTTGTAGACACAGACTTCTGGGTCAGAGGCTTCATTACTTAGCGTGCAGGCACAGGAGCCTCCTGTTCCTGTCAGTTCCCCAGGACCCCGAGCCTCATGGGGGTGATGTGGCCCAGGTGGGAGCTGTGCCCACGGTGGGCTCGTGTCATGGCTGAGGAGCCCTGCATTTAGGGAACCCGCATTATTTGTAATGGGGTGCAAGCAAGCCTGCCTGCCCTGTGCTCTGCGGGGGAACCTTCTCTTTCACACCGTACGGTAAGCAGACCTGCCTCTACTGTAGAGGTACCATCTCTGTCTTCCAAGGCTGTTTGCTGTACAGAAGTCTTTGAAAAGACAGTCCAGAATGAAGACTGCCCCTGCCTCTGCTTGTGAGATGCACAGAAGTGGGAGAGAGACCCACGGAGCACTGCCTTCCAACACAGACAGATTTGATGAAAAGCAAATTTAACTGCTAAGAAATACTTCTTACCAAAATATCAGAGGAAGTGTGTAAATCTTATTGGTGATCGGTTTCCCAAATTTATTATCATTATAACACTTAAACTTATTGTTACATTGTAATTACTTAATATAATAATTATAACATGTATTATTAAAATGCCCGTTTTTTGGACATCAGGTCTCAAACAGTTCCAAGTAGCACTACTGTTTAGCTCGTACATCATAACACTTAAGACACGTGTTACATGTTTTGAGAGCTCTGATGTTCCCATGGGCTGGTCAGAGACATGCAGGATTCGGGCTCCAGTCAGAGGCAGGAAAAGACAAAGGTGAGGGCGTGTAACACATGCACTCCAGAGCCTACTCTTTTTATCTGTTTTATTTATAGACTTTCCAGATAATATTTAATGTGTGATTAAAAGGTTCTTGCTTAGAAAGAGAGAAAGAGAGAAAAAATCAATGCTAAAAGGTAGTGGTCATGTTTTGGTATCCTAATGGTTTAAATGTGTGAAGTGTAGGTTCAGAGAGTTCTTCAGTAAGTAGGAGTGTATTTTTTAGTAGTGCATTTTGTGACTGTTCCTGTTTCATCTCACTTGAGTAATAGCTACTGTGAGATCTAATGTGTTAAATAAAATACAGGTCGTCATCACTCTGGTTTACCAGCCTCTGCCTCCCTTGCTATGAGTGTGTAAGGTGCCCTGACTCTTCCATTTGAAGACACATTTTAACCTATCAGGGGCAGTCCTGGTAAGGCTGGACTAGGAAGAAAAGACCACTTCAACTCTGAGTCATCATTTAGGGCTGGGAACACTTTGGCCATGGCTTTAGGACATTTCCTTTCCTATTGAATTTGAGGAACTGGGGTGCTATGATTTAAGTGCAACCTGTTTCTGTAATTCAGAAATTAGAAAATAATATTTAGGGCAAAATTGAAATAAGTCTATGTTTTAGATTTTTATTTATAGTTCATATCTTTAAACTTTTTTTAAAATTAGTTAATTAATTAATTAATTTTTGGCTGTGTTGGGTCTTCATTTCTGTGTGAGGGCTTTCTCCAGTTGCGGCAAGTGGGGGCCACTCTTCATGGCGGTGTGCGGGCCTCTCACTGTCGCAGCCTCTCGTTGCAGAGCACAGGCTCCAGATGTGCAGGCTCAGTAGTTGTGGCTCATGGGCCCAGTTGCTCCACGGCATGTGGGATCCTCCCAGACAAGGGCTCGAACCTTTGTCCCCTGCATTGGCAGGCAGACTCTCAACCACTGCGCCACCAGGGAAGCCCTAAACTATTTTTAATATGGAAGGAAAGATTACGTGACTTATTGAGAAACATGGATATACTTATAATTTTGTTGTGTTAGATGTTGTAAATTAGTGCATTACAGTATAAAATATCCACATGAATCTTTACATTTAGGTACAGGTTCAATCATTTGATGACTTTTTAAGAATATGAGAAAGTTTTGTTTTTTGTTTTTGCCTTGTCCCGTAGGTGTTGAGTTTAAGTCTGGCCTCTCGTTTGGCCCTGAGGTCAGAATTTGTTTTATATTTAAAACAGAATTGTGCCTGATGATTCTTTATTATATTCCAGCCTCGTGGATTTAATGAAAATTCTATCTAATGTGGAGAAAGGGATGATATTTAATTGATATAAATACTATCCATTTCCACAGTTTCTAAGGCTGGATTACCACGAGGAGTTCTTCGTCTGGGCACTAGAGGGCTCTGGAGGCTGTGGGGAGCTAACAGAACCCCCGTGTTCTCTAGTAGATGGTGCTTTATGCTTTCACCAAGTTGGGTGTTCACAGAACTGTTTGGCGGTACACCTTAATTAGCCTTATATTCCCTTGATTAGCATCACAGATAAAAATTTGTTAATCTACTTTCTTGGTGGAAAGTGTTAGGAAAGTAATTGTTTAAAATGGTTCTGCAAAATGTTTTTATGAAGAATTGTTTTGGTACTTTATTCATAGCTTAATGGTGTTTTACATAATTTTGAAAAGTCACCCTAAACGTTACAAACAGTAAACAGTTAGTGTTTTTTGTCCTGCTAATAAATGTAAATTTCCTCCCCTTTCAAAGAATTTTTATGCTTTCATATAGACAGAAACCTAATTGTTCATGTGATGAAATAAAATATTAAAATTATATCTTTATTATATTTTTCAGGGAATCCGAGCCCGAATTTTAGAAACTCTTGTCATGCTTATTCTTCTGGCCTTGCTTATTCTTGGGATAGTGTGGGTAGCCTTGGCGCTCATTGACAATGATGCTGCGAGTATGGAATCTTTATATGGTAAGGGTTGACTTGTTTAAACCAGTTTCTCTAGTGGAGACTACAGTTTGGAATATAATTACACATTCACTTTTTAAAACATTTTAATAGTTCTTTGTATAGTTAATCCTTGTTGTTAATTTACAAAATTAAGAAGACTTTTGACATGTTTAAGGAAAGAAATGAATGTTTGTGTGTTTCTTGTATGTAGAATGAGCAAGCAGCATTTCAGATTCTTTTTCTTCCTTTGGTTAATTAGTTTCTGTTCTTAAAATTCCATGGAGGCTCATTTTCTCCCTCCAAACAGGTTTTGCAAAAGGGTTATTTCCTGTTCTTGTGTTTTAGATCTTTTTATTGTACAATTTAGAAATTATATGGTTTAGTAGACTCAAATAGGCAGTTATGATGTTTACTGTACATTAATTTATAGTCAGTCTATATATCAATGTATGGTATTTTGGATGCACTAAAATATATTTACATTTTTAAATAGATCTCTGGGAGTTCTACCTACCTTATTTATATTCCTGTATATCATTGATGGGATGTTTGTTACTTCTCTGTAAGTATTTTTCTGACATAATATTGATAATAAAGTAGAGTTGTTCTGTGTTCTAGAAAATTACAGACACGTTTCCCGATGAGATTCCTTAACAGCTTGGAGATTTTTTTAAAAGTTGGCCCTTAACTTTTTTTGTATGTTCAAGATAAATTTTGATAAACTGAAACCTTGAAATAATAAGATACTTTTGTTTTTCTCTAAAGAAAGCCTCTTCCACAGAGTTGGAAAGAGAGAGGGAGGGGGAGGGAGTCAGACATGCACGTGCCTCCCCCCCATCACGACACTAGCTTCTACTTTGGAATGGTTATGGTGGAATTCTTTACGATGGATTGGCAGTCTTTTTTTCACAATTTGTTTTGTTCTACTTAAGGCATCTCAACATATCTCAGAGATGTTATAAGCAGATAAAAGTAGGTAAAAGGATGTAAGGTTATAGTTGTCACTTTCGGATATTCTTGTCTGATACTTGATTCAGTTAGTACTTGAAATTTAGTCTGTTCTCTGGTTGGTTTTCTTTAATTTCTTTTAAGTGAAAATACTTATTATTATTCAGCTGCTAGAATCTGGCATATCCTACCCCTCCTTTAGTCTCCTTAAATATAGGAATGCCCGTCGTCTGTGCACGAACCCCTAGAGCTTCTCTAACGGTGACATTGAGGAGCCCTGTGACAAAACACTGCGAGAACCTAGATTGGAAACAAGCGTTTTCCTACAACAGCAGTCTTTGAGTTTGCTTTATTTTGGGCTAGCAGTTTCTCTCCTAACTCTGAAGTGAGCTTTCTCTGTTCTGCAGTGTGCACTCCAGTTGGCCTCTCCCGCATGTTCACAGTCATGGGGCAGCTGTTGGTGAAGCCAACAGTGAGTATGATGTTGTAAACCATTTTGTTTGTTAAATAGACATTTTTACATTTGAACATCTTTTAGGTTCTAAACTAGCATTCAGAAACAGAAGAATATTTTTACGTGTTTATAACCCAAATTGTTATTGTTTTTATTTTAATCTTTTTCACCTTTGGAAACCAAATTTGCTTTTGCTCTTAAAATACTAACTATAGGCACTCAGCTAGAAATTCTTCTAGCAAATTTGAAGGCAAAATGTACAGATATTTACAGGTATTTTAGGAGCCCGTTATATCAAATGGTAACTCTTTTGTGTTTCAAAGTTTACTATATATATTCTTTGACTTACAAAGCAGTTATTTTCTGAAAATTTGTCTGCATATTATATCTTGATTAATTGAATTATACCTTTCCCTTTAATCTCAGAAATGCTGTATATTCATTTAAAAATAATTTTCAGTTGGTAGTAGTTTTGATGATTTGTCCCTAAGTTACTTGGGCTCTAGCTATTTTGTCAGATATTTAATAAAATGACAATAATTCTTACCTGTAGCTAGGAAATTGTCACATTATTTTCATGGATCCTCATTGCCTACAAGCTCAAGTCTAAGCTATTCACATGATACGAGGCCTTTCACACCTGTCCCCTGCTGAATTTGCCTGTAGCTGCCCCTGCCCCCATTGCTTCCATGGTGACTGATTCTAGCCAGTCTCACAGCTGACTTGCTGTGCCCAGAGCAGCCTGGATTCTTCCACTTCCCAGGCATGTCGAGGGTCTTTCTCTCGCTTCTGCCTCTTACCTGCTTCAGCCACCTGACAGTCGCCTGAAGTCCTGGCTCTGAGACCAGCTGCATTTACTACCTGTCTTTGACCCTTGCGTCACTTCTTCTTTAAGCTAAAATAATCAAGCTCCTTCCACTGCATTTCTCATATTCCCCTTTATATTTCACTAGTAGTATTTATGAAATTATTACGGTTATATGTTTTTCTTCCCTATCAGCATAATTCATCAAGGGAAAAAACTGAGAGCATATCGTGGTAGACATTCTTTTAGTAAATGCTTGCTTAATTTTAAAAGTTTTTAAATAATCTTTGTGTTTTTAAAAAATAAAAATGGATTTTTTAACCTGCTACATAAATGTACACACACTCAAATACAATACATGTTCTATTAAATCTTGAAATGTACTTCCCTCTTAAAGAGGTTTTGTGACACTGCATCCATTTAGTTTCTTCCTAATTCTCTGGATATTTTTTTGGTGGTTGTGTTTTTGGCCTCTCCATTTCCACTTCCTTCCCCCTAAACTAGGCAAACGTGTAAAGTTCTGTCCTTGGTCTCCAGGTGCTCTTCTCTGTTTCCCTGAGCACCTCTGCCGCTTCCACATCACTTCCAAATGTCTCATTCTAGTGAGAAAAAGATAGTGCATACAAACCACAGTGTACTTTAAGTGCTATAATGGAAGGCCCTATGGAGCTGAAAACTCGGCAGATACAAAATCAAACTACGTATCTCCCCTCCCCAAGCTTATTTTCTCCCAAACTTGTCTATTATTAGTAACATCTTCAAACTTTTTAATGTTTGCCTCTTTTCTTGTTCCTAACATCCAATAATAATGGTTATTTATTCAGTAATTAAGTAGATGCTTTATGCTTGCCCTAAGTACTTTATTTACATGCATAATTTCATTTAATCCTGATGACAAACCCATACGTTAGGTGATGGCATTCTTATTTTATGGTTGAATTATCTGAGGTTCAGGGAGATCAAGTAGCTTATACAAGATCACGGATCTGAGAGGATGAGGCAGGATTTGAACCCAGAGGCTCTTTTCAGAGCCCGGGCTCTGGACCACTCCTTGTTCTGCCATAAGCTCCAGAGTCATTGAGCAACTTTATTGCTAAGTGTACTTTGTACCTCTCCACCTGTATGTTTTGCTTGTCATTTCCTCTGAGCAAAATGCCTTTCCTCCTTTTGGTAAATGAAGCTATTGGGTAAGATGCTACTACCATCAAAACCATTTGCCAAGACTTTTTTCTTCCCAAATAGAAGCTGGGAATCTTTCTTCTTCTGAACTTTTGTTAACATTTTATTTTAGCTTCAGTTATGACGTTACTTTCAATTCTATAATTTTTTTTTTTGACTTTTCGTATCTCTCCTGGACACTAGAATATAAGCTGTTTGAGGTCAAGGACTAAGTCCGATCCATATTTAGGTCCCCATCAGCCCAGAGTGGCTAAGAGCACAGGCTTTGAAGACAGATAACTTTGCT
Organism: Hyperoodon ampullatus; assembly: GCF_949752795.1. Taxonomy (NCBI): domain Eukaryota; kingdom Metazoa; phylum Chordata; class Mammalia; order Artiodactyla; family Ziphiidae; genus Hyperoodon; species Hyperoodon ampullatus. The sequence goes on along the minus strand of NC_136922.1, from coordinate 107,249,869 downwards.
TTGCCAAACCTTTGTTTCTTGGCATATTACAAGATGCAGCGAGAGCAGTCTTTTTCACAGGGTTGCTGTAGAATCAAGGGCATGAAGCACACCAACCCTTACACAGTGCAGATAATATCCCATATAATTGGTTACTGATTAGTGGGGTTTTTTGGTGGTGGTTTTTACTCGTGTTATATACTGTGGTAGTGAGTGGTGTGTATGTTAGCACACTATTTTTCTAGGGTTCTGTCTATAGGATGGTTTTCATAATACCAGTGTTTAATATTTGTGGAAATTTTTTAGTATATAATGATGATGTAAATGCAAAGTATTGATGGTAGTGATTTAGTTTATGGATTTCTTGTTTTACACATTATGCAGGTTAATGTAGATGAGAAACCAGTGTTGGACTGGGTGATCTATTCCTCTGGCTCTAAAATACTGACTTGGGCGTAGAGATGTTACTGCATTTAGCTTTTTGGATGTTTAGAATTCATACATTTGTGTGCCATTGAGAGAGTTGCAGAGTTCTTTAAACTGAAAAAAATCAATTTAAATGTATGTAGATTTTGTGATAATCAGCTTTTGATATGCTTAGTTATAAACTAAGAATTTCTACTTAATTTGCAAGTAGAATAGTTTGAGCATTTTTAATTTAGATTCCTAGTAATTTGAATGGTTATCTAAATTATAGGCCAAATAGCCTAAATATTCTCGTAAGCACTACTTACATAATGTATTATTCAATGGTTTGATGTTTAAATTTAGATTCTTGAAGACCTGGATGAACAAATTTATATTATTACCCTAGAGGAAGAAGCACTTCAGCGACGACTAAACGGTATGTATTTATTACATATTTAGACCAGAATAAAAAATTATTTAATTCAAAAAAGACAGATAATTGAGGGAAAAAATACAAGCCTCTCAGTACCTTGTGCTGTTGCCTGAGGCCAAGATGTCAGAGAAACACGTGAACTTCCCAGGCGAGGAGAGGTTTACTGAGGAGTAGCGGCACTTTGGTCAGGGCCCCATCTCTCCCAGACTGATCGTAGCTGTAACCAGCAGAGTCGGTTCAGTGCTGAGATGCTGGCCACTGAGGTACATCCCTCTTCTACCAGATCCTAACGTATTGGAAGCATTATGACGTGTAGTGGCTGAGGTTCTGCAGATTTGCACGTTGTCTTAGTGACTGTAGTATCCCTTCCTCATGTCTCTCCTGTTGAAATCTCTAATGCATGGTAAAAAGCAGTGTTTCTCTGACACTAAGGGACCAAATTAGACTCTGTTGTACTTAGGAACTTTGTTGTCATTTGGGGATGCTGTTCATTGTTAGCTGGTAACCATGTAAGCATGTCAAAGATTTTAAAATTTAATTTTTCATTACTGATCATTTTTGGCTTCAAATGATGAACCAATGAAGAAAAGAGTAATGACAGTTTAACAGAGAAATGACATAGTAAAATTTTCTTTATTTTACTCAAATGAATTTCACCCTGCACTATTTTCTCCTACAAAGTTTTTTTTTTTAAATGTTGAAAACCTAACCACCAAGATCAGATTATTAATAGCTAACCATAATTCAAGAGTTGGTATAAAATGGAAGATTACTTTAACTGTGAAATACTGAGAAATGGGAAGGAAAATACCTATTTTCTTCAGTTACAAATAGTGAATTTAAGTCATCAACCCAAAAGTGTTGATAACATTTAGAACTTTATTCTTAGATCAAAGAATTTCAGGTTGTATCTATTCTAGAGAATTCTCGTCAGTAATAATTATATGCTTTGATACTGATAACTTTTAGACTGGAACTACAGGTATCTTTTATTCTTCTAACTTTATTAAAGCTACTTTAACATATAAGCCTATTTAATTTAAGAATTATAACTTTAATCAATACAGTCAGCTTTATCATATTTCATTAAAGTAGTTAATATTATAATGAATTTGTCTTAGTTAGGTAATCATGCCGCTATGTAGTAAAACATGCCTGAATCATAAAGAATACATGTCCAGCTGCCTCCTGCAGTATGTGGGGCTTATGTGTCAGCCTAGATGTATACTGGTTCTGCCTTACAGCTCAGGAGCCTAAGATCTAGGGAGGGTAAAACACACTGCTCTGTGAATTAAAAAATTTGAATTAAGTCTAATCAAAATAAACTTCCACATATAGCCTTTTCTCACTTTGTCCTTCAGCAATGGGGAAAAAAAAGTCCCTCCAGAATCTTTCTAGATCCTTGGCTCCTCACATCAAAAGTGGTTCGTTATATCTAAAGAAATTGAAAAGGAGGACTTCCCTGCTGGCACAGTGGCTAAGAATCCGCCTGTCAGTGCAGGGGACACGGGTTCAAGCCCTGGTCCGGGAAGATCCCACATGCCGCGGAGCAACTAAGCCCGTGCGCCACAACTACTGAGCCTGTGCTCTAGAGCCTGCGAGCCACAGCTACTGAGCCCGTGTGCCACAACTACTGAGCCCCTTCGCCTAGAGCCTGTGCTCCGCTACAAGAGAAGCCACTGCAATGAGACACCCGAGCACCGCAAAGAAGAGCAGCCCCTGCTTGCTGCAACTAGAGAAAGCCTGCGCACAGCAACGAAGACCCAACACAGCCATAAATAAATAAATAAATAACTATATTTTTTAAAAAAAGAAAAGAAATTGAAAAGGAAATACTTGCCAGAAGTTTAAGGTATTATATAATGAGGCAAAGCCAAAATAAACAAAACTCTCCAGCTAGCACAATAATGTTATAGTTTGTAGACGATTAAGGATGGTATGATAGCTAATGCTAAGTGTAATTTTATTTTCTGCCGTTTTGGGAAGCCATGCACTACTTCTGACTGCTCTGTTTGTAGGTTGTCATTAAAATCTTTCCAGTGAGACTCTTTGTTGGGATAAATGCTGTAGTTTTGCTGTTTGCTGTTGGTTAGCACTATGGACTGTTTCCCGTAGAAAATAGTAGGCTTGTAACATAAAGCGTTCTATGGCAAAATGGACATTTTGACTAACAGAGACTAAGAATTGTGAGCTTCAGTAAAGTATATTTATCAGTGTGTGCAGAGGAAAAAAACCAAGATGGAACAAAACTGTATTTTATGATTTGCTATTTTTTAAGAAAATATAGATCATGGGAGGTTAGTAATGGAAATCATCCCATGGACTTTATTTTATTTTTTAAAAATTTATTTATTTTTGGCCGCATTAGGTCTTTGTTGCTGCGCGCAGGCTTTCTCTAGTTGCGGTGAATGGGGGCTACTTTTCCTTGCAGTGTGTGCGCTTCGTTGCGGTGGCTTCTCTTGTTGCAGAGCACGGGCTTCAGTAGTTGCAGCACACGGGCTTCAGTAGTTGTGGCATGTGGGCTCTAGAGCACAGGCTCAGTAGTTGTGGCGCACGGGCTTAGTTGCTCCGCGGCATGTGGTATCTTCCCGGACCAGGGCTCGAACCCGTGTCCCCTGCACTGGCAGGCGGATTCTTAACTACTGTGCCACCAGGGAAGCCCCCCGGGGATTTTATTTAGTACTGTGTCAAGTGTATTTTGTTGTAACAGTTATTTTATATTTTAAATTATTTTTAAAAAGTGAAGTTTTAACTTTTTTACTCTGGGCTATTAAAAAGAATTGCAGAATAGAGTAAAAGATTTTTAAAAATACAGATTACAGTGGTGATTCACCCCAGAATTTGTGATGGTGTTTGCTAAGGCACACTGAGTGTGCTTTCTTGGATTGCTTGGGCTGTGACGCGCATCGCATGAATCTTGAATCTTGGGAACATCTGCATGGTTTGCTGTGATCCCAGCTTTACAGTTATCTGGAAAAAAACATGATACTTAGTATCAAGAGGTGCTTTACTGTGGGACTAACACTATTTTTTTTCTGGAAGATAAGATGACTCGTTGTGGTAGTTATTATATTCCTGGGGTTGGGTTTTCATGCCTGGTGTTTAAATTATCAGTGTAGCTTTAGGATGGGCTGCCTGCCTGTGACTTCTCCATTGCTTCTCGTTGACACTTGATGGTGCTAGAGGCTTTGTTCTTGTTAATATTATTGTTATTTCATGAAATACAGTAATAAAATAAAGCTAACGGGTATACTGTTATCAAGAAGCCATCCTGTTACTAGTCTGCTCCACTCTTTCTCCTCCCTTTTCTGTTTACTGCTCATCTTCTTCTAAGCACCAGACATTGTGCAGGTGAATTTAGAACCTGAGTCTCAAGATCACGGACTAGTTAACTGAAGAACAGGAAAAGAAACGGTGAGGCTCTGTGAAGGTTGTGTCCAGCGCTGAAAGACTTGGAAAGAAATGGAGGGGAGTTGTATGGGATCCTGGAGCGGGAGGGAGCCCGAGCGCCACGCCATCTGGCTAAGCCCCCTTCTCTCACGTCCACCTACCCTGGCAAGAGTAAAGTGACGTCCCCAGAGCTCGTGCGGCTCTGGCAAGACTCCCGTGCCTTCCCACTCTCGGCACTTGGGACCCGCGGGGATAATGGGTGCGTTTTGCTCTTTGCCCCTTTCTGCCGGCTGGCATGAGGAGCCTGGGGTATGCAGTTCTTTGCATCTCAGACTCTGTGTTCCCCATGTCTCTCTTTGTCCCTTTTCTGCCCCAATTTCCCACTGTCCCCTAGCTCGTGAACCTTCTGCTTTAGCACTTGGAGCTGAGCGCTGACTCGGCAGCAGAAGCCTGGATGCTCAGCCTTCGCCCTCTTGCTTGAAGAACCGTGCTTCCTCGGGAGCTCCCTCGGTGGGGGCTCTGTTTCCCCACAGCCCGCGTCTGCTCCTCCTAGAGCTTGGCTGGCCTCCTCTTGCTCTCTTTCAGACACTTTGAATGTTGCGTCTTTGGACCTTGACCTGATTGACGCCTTCTCCCCTTTTCAGGCACCTCTCCCACCCCAGGCTGTTCCTGCGCCCTCCTGGAGGATGTTGTTTTATCTCCTCATTCATGATCATTCTCTCTACAACACCTATCATAATTCTTGGTGCTTTCAGTGTCCCAGTACTCTGGGAGCTCCTTGACCTCTCTCTTCCAATGATCTCCCTCAGCTGCTCATTGCCTGGGATTATAACGCAGGCCTTGTCATGAGCGGGAGCTCAAGTTCTTGCATAATCTCAAAATCAGTCGTCCTCCTCTCCAGCTCTGATTTTTCCAGCTCACTTCCCACAATTCTTCAGTATTGAGACTTAACGTGTCAGTTATTTATCCTCATAACTTTTCATTACCAGCCCCACCCTTTTCCATCATACCCTTGCTTTGTCACAGTTTAAATTCCTGGGCCATCATTATAACCAGTCCCTTGTTATAACCGGTCCCTCACGTGCACCCTCAGTCCCCTTTCCCTCTCACTTTGTGGTACTCATGCCTGGCGAGACTCCAGCCTTGCTTCCAGCCAGCTCTGGATGTCCTCTGTACTCACGTCTGTTCACCTCTGACCATGACTGCCTGGCCTTTCTTTATGTGCATGACCGTAGGTTCTCCTCGATGACTATTTGTATCTTCTCTTTTCTCAGACCTTCTTCACTATCACTCTCAGATGATAACTTTGCTTCCTATTTTCTTGAGAAAATAGAAGCAATTATGACAAAACTTGCCCGAGCGTCTCCCTTCGTGTGGATTCACCTGCCTGCAGCTGCCCCTGCCTGTGCTGCCTTTTCTCCTTACACTGTGGCTGGATTGTCCCTGCTGCTGGCTACGGCTGGCCCTCCCCTGTTGCACTGGACCCTGTCCCTTCTCACTGATTCTAGGACAGAACTCCAGCCGTTCTACATTTCTCTTACAGAATCAGTTTTTCACCAACTGGATCATTTCCATCAGCATAGAGAATTACTGTGAGTTTTCTCAACAGAATGAAAGACCAAGTGAAAGAGAGGAAGGAAAGGAAGGAAGTGTCAATGAAAAACTAATCAGTTGATCTAAGAAAGAAATGGAAAAGTTTATTCAAACCAAATTGAGGATTATAACTTGGGAACAGTCTCTCAGAAAACTCCAAGAACCGTTCCTCCTCTTAGAGGTCAAAGCACAGTTGTGTAAGTTTTTGAGACAGAGGGCTGTCTGTATTATCAACAGTTTATACAATCCAGACCTACACATACAAAGTGAGTAGTGGGTAGTGGGTCATCGTAGTCCTTTACAGGGTTAAGAAGGAAGGTTATCTCCTAAGGAGTCGTCTTGTTGGTGCCAGGAGAACGTTGCTCTTTATGGTTGAGCAGGTATTTCTGCAGATGGGGCCGTGTGGTCAATGCATAGTGCAGATACATGGTGCACAGTGTGGGGAGAGAGGTGGCCAAAGGGCAGAGAAAACTTTTTATGTTAAATTTTTCCTTGACTTGCCTTAGAATACAAATTTTTATTTCCTCAGAAGGAAGGGAAGCACATCAATCTATCTTGACCTCCTACCCGCTCCAGCTCACCACCTCATTGCTTTCCCACTTTTATAGTAGAACTCCCAAGGGTTGTATTCTTGTTGGCTTCATTTCTGTGCTTTGAACGTTTGGCTTTGAACTCACTTCTGCCTCCACGACTCTACGGAAGTGCTGGTGCTAGGCTGGCCACGAGTTCAGAGTCCTCGTCTTACACTCCCCTCTCCTGGAAATAGTTTTACTCCACTTGGTCTTCAGTTTGCTGCACTTTCCTTGTCCTTCCATTTAATGGGCTGCTGCTGCTCAGTCTACTTTGCTGGGTTTTCTCTGTGTCCATTCCTTCTTCACACGGGACTGCTTCAGGCCGCGGTCCTTAACTTCTCTTTTCTGTTTGCCTGCCCTCTGGTTGTGTCCTGTGGCCGCATGGCTTTATACCACCTGTGTGCTGCTGACCTCCAGCTGTGTAGATCCAGCTGCCTAGTAGACACTCCACGGGGCTCATTGGCATCTTGAACATATCTAGTCCAGGATCAACTAATTCCGCCTCTGTTAGAGTGGACCCATCCCTGTAGGTGGCAAATCCATTCCTCCAGGTGCTCAGGCTAATTCTTTGGCATCGCTTTCTCTTAATTCCCATGTGGATTCCTTTGCAAAGCTGTCAGCTCTCGCTTCAAAGCCTCTCCAGCATCTGACCACGCCTCACCACTTGCACTGTCACCACTCTGGTTTGAGTGGCCGGTCACCTCTTGGTTAGATTCTGTAGTTTCCTGGTGGGCTCCCTGCATCCATCTTTGGCCTTGTGAGTCAAGGAGAGCGCTTGAACATGTAAGTCAGATCTCACTTGTTGGCTCCCAGTCTGTAGCTTCTGCATCCTCTGGCTTCCTCTCCTGTAGCCTCCTTGCTGTTCTTTTCTCATGCGGGCTGCCCCGCCTCTGCCTCCTGCCTTTCAGGTCTTTACCTAATGGTCCCCTTCTCGGTGGGCTTTCCCATGCTGTGAGCCTTGTGGCTGTGATTTCGTAGTGCCAGGCCCACCTCCACCCTGGCACTTCTTTCCCCTTTCCTGCTTTATTGTTTCTATGGCACTTTCCAATCGCTGACATGCTGCTCACTTTTCATATATTGCCCATCTCTCCACCTGGAACAGGAACTCCACAGGGCAGGGATTTTTGCTTGTTTTCTTCCTGATCCTCTGATACTGCCAGACATGTGGTGGGTTGGTAGTAAATATTTGTTGCATGTGTAAATGGATAGATGAAAAACACACGTGGTGGATGGTTGTCATTTTACTATAGATGTGAAGAAGGAAGAAGTAAAATTTGGTGATAGCATAAAACACAATCACATGGAAGAGTATTTAGGAAAGCCCACAGTAGAGACCTCTGGAGACAAACCAAGATTGAGGGGCTGGAGGACTGTGTGTGCTGGGTGTTAGTGAAGAAGCAGAAATAAGGTGATTTTCCCCTATTGTTAAGCCATGAAATGGGAGCAATCACAATCCATTTCTACTCCAGGACCCGTGAAGAGTAGCCCAGCAGAAAGTCTCATCACATTAATCGTGGTAGAAAATCTTTTGTAATTCCTTCCCAGGATTAGGTTATATATCTATCATTAGCCTGTTTAAGTGTTTAAGTTATGCAACAGAATTAATTGCAATAATTAGCTTTTGTGTGTATAGCCTATGGGTGTACTGGGTACCTTTAGAAGCACCATAATGAATAGGAATTATTTTTTGTTGTTTAAGTTCAAACCCTTCACAGTTCTTTTAATGTAATTTATTTAAAAATATTATAGCCTTTGAACTTAATGATTCAATTCAGTTTTGTTAGGTACTATTTTCATCTTCATGATAAAAAGTTAGTATATCACTTTTGGTGGCAGTTACTTTCCTGCTTCATTGTAATCTTTTTTTAAAGCTTTTTCTATTGAAGTTGATATTGATTCTTTATTTTTAAGAGCATAGAAGATGTACTTGTTTCATTTTTACTGAGGGTCATGTTGCAGTACCTTTGTATTCTGAAAGGTAAAGGATTGAAGAAAACGACATATCTGAATTTTTTGTGGAACTAAGTGACCTGTCAGAAGCATTTTGTCACCATCAGTCCTTGAATCTTGCTGTTTATAACAAAGCTGAGTTTGCCAGGCAGTCTATGCTTGCTTTAGAGTTCTAGCATCCTGTCGGAAGCTTTCCCATTGTCATTGGCAAGACAGTTAGCTATATGATGTCTTTCACATAACACCTTTAATGGTATAAGGAAGCTTATGTTGGGTTTTATCTCATGTCTGCTATGTTACTTTCATCTTGACTTTCCTTAGGCATTCTTCTGTAGTCTAGCAATGGTTATTCTGTTGGTTATACCACTGAAGTGAGACTGTCTCAGATTTAGCAGACTCTGGCCCACTTCGAGAAATGTTTGGACTTAGTTAGACAGGCTGAAGGTGATCAAATATCATCTTTCATCAAGAACATACATAGCAAAGATTGTTGACACTGAATGATCCTTTTTTGGACAATACTGTGATAGAAGAAAATATTTAGTAATATCTTGACTTCATGAACTAACAGAAAAGAGTATTAATTCTACTGGTAATACTAATTAAACGGTTTCTAATGAGATATCAAAATTTGGGTCCAAGGGTCTCAAACTGTGAGAGACACCTTGTTACAATTTGTTCAGTTTCTTGGGCCATATAATCACTTTTCATGACAATAAAATATGACCCAGATAATGAGATGATGAAGGGATGAAATGAATTGACTGAAGAGATACAGTATTAGTAGATGAGGAATACTTTGGAATAACTAACTATAGAATAATTTAAGAGTTAAGTAGCATATATTCTCTGAAATTTAGAGAAAGAGATACTCTGTATAGATGATCCAGATTTGTTAGCAGAAGATGAATTAATGCATATGAGCTGCTTGTTCAGCCACACTTATGTGGAGATGGTGTTCCCGAGAGTAGCACATATAAAATAATCTTAACATCTTATCTAGCTTAAGATCTACCAATAACTTATAGCTAAAGTAGAAACAAAAAGCCCAAACCATTAATTTAATTGTATATAGCTTCATATAATATTCCTAAAGCTGATTGTTTAATACTCTCCATCTTGCTTGTGGTCATTTATAATCAAAGTATCTTGCGGGCTTCCCTGGTGGTGCAGTGGTTGAAAGTCCGCCTGCCGATGCAGGGGACGCGGGTTCGTGCCCCGGTCCGGGAAGATCCCACATGCCGCGGAGCGGCTGGGCCCGTGAGCCATGGTTGCTGAGCCTGCATGTCCGGAGCCTGTGCTCTGCAACGGGAGAGGCCACAGCAGTGAGAGGCCCGCATACTGCAAAAAAAAAAAAAGTATTTTGCATTTTCAAAATTGTGTTGAATATCAAAATTCTCGTATTACTTGGTTCTGTAATTAGCCATATTTTTGTGGATATGTCAGAAGTAAATAGAAACTATTATTTTAACAAATGTTAGCACTACAAATGGAATAGAAATAGAGTTTTTGAGTATGCGAGTTGTCTGTCTCCTCTGTAGATAGTAATAGTATTTGTTCATGCCCAAATAGATGCTTTAGAGATTTCATGGCCAGGCTTCAGTTTTCAAAAGCTTTCTGGGGTCTGTCTAATCATCAGTGGCTTTATGGTGTACAGTAATTGGTGTTTGCTTAGGAGATGGAGACTGTTCATTCTATGAATTATTAGGAATCTTGGGCTTTAACAACTAACTTGTTTGTCTAAGTGACTAGAAATAATTAGAAGTACTTGAGTGACCTCACATTCTTGGTGATAGAAATAACTTTGGTCAATTTAAAGTGCTAAGTTTAATGAACATTTTAAAGAGTTACTTAGATAACAGATTTTCTAATCAGCTTTCTTTTGGCTATATGCTAAATTTAAAAGTTAAATGAAAAAATAATGTTTATACTAGAGGTATCTATTTCCAGGTAGTATTCATTATGGGACTAAGTTTAGGACACTGAATTGTTTATGGTCCTGAATTGTTTAGGGAGATTGCTTTATTGCTTTATATTCTTTGAATTGTTTACATACCCAGTTGGAGATTTATGTTTGTTTTTAAAAATACAACATTATATATTTTACATTAAATAATTAGTGTCTGTCCTTTAACATATGAATGCATGTCAGTTAAGGCTGTCTTACATATTAAGAAAAGGTGTGGGCTTCCCTGGTGGCGCAGTGGTTAAGAATACACCTGCCAATGCGGGGGACATGGTTTCGAGCCCTGGTCCGGGAAGATCCCACAGGCTGCGGATCAACTAAGCCCGTGCACCACAACTACTGAGCCTGTGCTTTAGAGCCCGTGCTCTACAACAAGAGAAGCCACCGCAGTGAGAGGCCTGCGCAGTGCAACGAAGAGTAGCCCCTGCTCACTGCAACTAGAGAAAGCTCGCGTGCAGCAATGAAGACCCCACGCAGCCAAATATAAATAAATAAATAAATATCTAAAAAAAAAAGAAAAGAAAAGGTGTAAGGACAGCTTAATTATTGAAGAAGTGCTGGAATTTGGGAAATTATGTTATCTTGCAAGCAAAATATTTTCAATACCACACTAGTTTTTCAGTTTAAGAATAAAGCTGGGAAAAGTTGCCTTCAGCTATTAGTTTTCCTGAATCCAAAGAGGTGGGTGGGGCAGGATCAAAAATACTCATGTGATCAAAGTTATTGGCTCTGAAGGTATTCTTACCTGTGTAAGGAAGATGAAAGGTGCTGTTTTTATTGCATGCTAGTAACAGTGTAATTCTGAACTAATTGGTGGTGAACTGCCAATCACCTAGGGGGAATGCAAATAGATACTCTTACAATTTCCTTTGAGGTCGTGAAGTCTTACGTTGAGGCTGGAAGGAAAACAGAATAATACCGTTAAATTGACCTTAAATGAGCTGCTTTGTGGTTTTCTTGGCGAATCCCTTTTTATTTTTCATGACTAGTCCAAACAGGTTTTGTCTACCAATTTGACTTATTGACTAGACAATGCTGACATTGAATATTTTAGATTCATTTTGAAGTAAAGTAATGATAATACAGTTCTTTAAGATATTTTGATCATTTTGTTGCTGCAGGTTAAATTTGTGTAACATTCCAGAAGTCTTTGCAGTGTATCATGCTTCCTTACAAGAGCCGTCATTTCCTTCCAGTCATTTATAATGGGATAGTCCACCCAAACAAGCTTACTTTTCTCACTTAGGTAGTGAGATACACAGTAAAGGATGGCGGTGTCTTTGAAAATTGTGTTATTGCAGATGAATCTAGTCATTTAAAAAAGGCGTAATTTCTTTGAGGACAATAAGAACGTATTCTTGATTTTAGTATGCAACTCAGTCAGTGTTTATTAACTACGTATTGTGTGCCTAGCATTGTGTCACCAAAAAATAAACACACAGTGTTACAGAAATATCACTTTAGTTATTTTCCTTTGAAAACATTGATTAGTCTAGACATCTGTATTGAGCTTTGTAGACATCACACCCACAAAGTAGGCATTTACGTCTTTTCACTTAATTTTACATTGGCAGCAGGAATACTGTCTACTCTGATTCCCTTTCAAAATTCTGAATATTCATCAGATTATTTTTTCTAGCAGTGAACTGGTTACTGGAATAATGCTTTTCTTTACAAGTATAGGGAATGAAATGTAGTTTGGAATTGTATTTGTAATTTATCAGATATAGAAGTTAAATGAGCATTAACTACAGATACATACCATATAATTTGTAAAGAAATGAGATAAAAAGTAAAATATACTTATCTCTAAGACTATTATATTCAAAGATACTTGAAAATCTTATAATGCTATGCCATCTTACTGTAAATCTCTTTGTTATACAGAAATATCCACTAATTCTGTAACTTAAATGTTTCTCTTTTAGTTTTGGCTGCTAAATTTGTAGTCAAAGTTCAGTAGTTTTGGGTCACACTACCTGAATACATCTATACTATCTTTACCCCTGTTCTCTTATAAACTATATACTGGCAAGTAAAATGATGAAACTCATGAGCTCGGGAAATAGTGTATAACATTTCAGTGCTTTCAAGACCTCAGGTTCTCCAAAAGAGAGAATATTGGATTTCTCTCTCTTTAGCGATGGACGGAAGTAAGAAAGGAAATGCAGTGGGGAATACTTACTTTTCTTAGAAACCTGGGGTAAGACTGAAGTTTTGTGATTCCACAAGAGGGCTTAGTGCATTTGTACCCTGCTGCCTTGGGGTGTTGGCCTGAATCCTCCCTTCAGTATTTTTCCCTTTGAGAAAGGAGCGCTATTTGTATCTTGAGAGATGCCAGAGCACTGAGTCGTCTTTCTCCTGAGTCAGTATTTCTGGTCAGTTCATCCTTACCCCAAGAACAAAAATTACTGGGCCCTCCAGATGTTTTGTCACTGTTTGAGTGACTCTCTGCGCTGAGTAGGTGTGAAGGGAAGAATAGCGGCAGATACAGAAAGTTACCATTCGCTTAGGACTGAGTGACAAAGGCCGAGATGAATAGCGAGAAAGTGTGATTCTAATTGAAGTTAACTAGTGGGAGAGACAAATAAGAATTTGTAATTAGCCCCCAAAAGTAAATACCAATTTTCAAAGAGATATAATTAGAGTAGAAAAAGGATTGCCTAGAATGTGGGAAAAACATTAAAAATTCAGTAGACAAAAGATGTGATAGTCCTTGTGGTAGACAGAATAGTGTCGTGCGAAGTTACCCAAGTCCTAACCCCAAGAGCCTGTAAACATGACCCCTTACCTGGCAAAAGGAACTTTGCAGTGTGATTAAGTGAGGGGGGTCTCGAGATTATCCTAGGTGATCTGATAGGCCTGGTGTCATCACAACATTGTTTTTTTTTTAACTGACTAACTAAATTTATTTATTTATTTATTTATTTATGGCTGTGTTGGGTCTTCATTGCCGCGTGTGGGCTTTCTCTAGTTGCGGCGAGCGGGGGCTACTCTTTGTTGTGGTGCGCGGGCTTCTCGTTGTGGTGGCTTCTCTTGTTGCATAGCACAGGCTCTAGGCGCGTGGGCTTCAGTAGTTGTGGCACGCAGGCTCAGTATTTGTGGCTCACGGGCTCCGTAGTTGTGGCTCGCGGGTTCTAGAGCGCAGGCTCAATAGTTGTGGCGCGTGGGCTTAGTTGCTCTGCGGCTCTGCGGGATCTTCCTGCATCAGGGCTCGAACCCATGTCCCCGTCATTGGCAGGCGGATTCTTAACCACTGTGCCACCAGGGAAGTCCCACAGCATTGTTATAAGTGAAAGATGAGACAGGAGGGTCAGAGTAGGAAATGTGGTAGTGGAAGCGGAGGGTGGAGTGATCCGAAAAAGGGACCATGAGCCGAGGAGTGCTGGCAGCCTCCAGAAGCTGGAAAAGACAAACAGATTCTCCCCTAGAGTCCCCAGAAGGAACACAGTCCTGCTGACACCTTGATTTTAGACTTCTGACCTCCAGAACTGTAAGGTAATACATTTGTATTGCTTTAAGCTACTAAGTTTGTGGTAATTTGTTACAGTAGCAATAGAAAAATAATACAGTCCTTCTGCAAATTGAATTAATCATCTGGTAGAATCAAGTGGAAGAACTATTTCATGTCACAGAACAAAAGAACAAAGAGAAGGAAATCACTAATGAAATAATAGACATGGACTACAGAGCTAATATACCTAGTCTAAGTAATAGACATCTAGGAGAAGAAAAAAGAACAAGTAGAAAGAAGTAAATAAATAATAGAAGAACTTGTCAGTGAGCTGAGGAAAGACTTGAATGTACATTAAAAAGGTCACAGAGTCCTAGGCAAGATTATTAAGCAGGAAATAAACAGATCCAGAGTTATATGATTCACGAATTCCAAGAATAATGATGATAATAATAAAAAAGATTTACAAGCTTTCACATAGAAAAATTACTTACATAGGAGAGAGAGACCAACATCAAACTTCCCTTTTATAACCTGTTAAGGATTATTAAATCATCTGTAGTCTTAGGGGGGCAGGGAAGATTGCAATTAAAAACTCATATATTTCCAAAGATGTCATATATCTCTTAGGGCACAAAAAGACATTCATTTATTTATTCATTTTATAGCTGTATATTTAGTAACTAGGTACTATTCTAGTCATTAAAGATATGGTGGCTTCCGTACCATTGGAAAAAATTTAGTAATAATCTCAAACTAAATATTTTTAAAACAGTCTCAGCACAGTCCAGGACTTAGGAGGGGTGAGTGGAAAGCAGTGAGAGAATGGTTTTAAAAAAGTGTTGTGAAAGCTTCACGTTGGTGTGGGGTAAGTTACCTAGTAAGGTTCTCCTGTGGGGTTAGGTTGAAAAAAACATAAGTCTAAGTATGTGTGTTAAGAATGAGAAAGTAACCACTGAAGTGTCAAATTAACATGGGTAAAAGAATAAATAGAAATTCCACTTGCTAGGAAAAGAAGAAATAATGAACAAAATAAAATAAACAGAAATTATGAAATTACATGAAAGAAGAAAGCACCAGTCTTCATAATAGACCAACTTGGGAATGGCAGAATTCAGTCCCTGGATGTCACTGTTGAGCTGCTGGAAAACCCACTTTGAAGCCCACTCTGTGTGTAAACTTCCAATTACATGAAATTATTATTTTTTAAGATACTTTGAGTTGAGTTTTCTGACTCAACAGAAAGCATCCTAATAATACCCCCCATTTCACAGATGAGAACACTGAGGGTCAGAGAAGCATAAACCTAAAGGAAGGAAAACTTGAGATGAGAAAACCATAAAAAAATTTTGAAATTTAGCAGACCTGAGAGAATTTTAGAAGTAACGAATTTAGCAGACCCAAGAAAGCTGAATCCTAAGCCATCTGTGCTTGATTTATAGTGCAGAATCCCCTAAAGTCCCCAAAAGTGGTACTACCAGAAACCTATGAAAGTGGGGATAAAGTGGAACAAGTTAATATAAGGAGGATTGGTGAAAAGCCTGCTTATGAAGCGATTTGATCCCCACATCTTTCCCCTCCATCCAGGGTACCAGACCACTGCCTCTTCCCCACCTCAGCAGTAGAGGGAGGGTTATTCTCCAGAGAAAGTGAGACTGTGGCCTGGGCACAGATTGGGGGAGTGGAGGATGGGATAAGTACTTACAAACTAAATGTGTGAGCTCCCGTCTCCCTTCACCTGGACAGCCAAACTTCAATACCCCAAGAAGGAGATCAGAGAGTCTTATCTGGGGAATCTGTCTACCCAGGAGGAAAGCCTCACACCCTGCTAGCAGTTAGGTGTCCATGAAAAACCCAGCTGGATTACCCATCAGGAAGTCTTGTCAGGTGCCACCCACGCAATCTTAGAGTTTCAAATTATCATTTTTAGTGCTTCCTTCTTAAATATGAACAGATGACTAAGCCTTATCATACTTAAGAGAAAGACCTCTCATGGGAAAGTAGGGGCCAAAACAAACAAACAGTAAAGAACACTAGGGGGAGACGGAATATGCACAGGATAAGAAAAAAGTAAAATCTATCATCAGTATCCTGCGAGAGACTGAGATTGCATCCATGAGAAGGGCCAGGATTCCATTAAAAATGGAATAGCTAGTGAACAGAGAGGCCTCTTGAAATTTAGAAATGAGAATGTATCTAAAAGATTGGATGTTAAAGAAAATAGGTAAACAATGACAACCATAGGGAAGAGTTAAGAATAGTAGAAGACCATTTCAGGAGATCTAACATCCAACTAATAGAACTCCAAGTGGGGAGAGGAGAGAAAACAGGATGGAGGAAATGACAAAATCAAGAAAATTTCTCAGCTCTAGAGGACAAGAACTTGGAGATTGAAAGTGCTCACTCAGTGCCCAACATGGAACATGAGAGTGACTCACTGACACTGGGACAAAGGCCGACATGTTCTCTCAGGGAGAATGAGAAGCAGTTCACACTCAGGCCCAGGAGGAAGAAGAGCTTCAGACTTCTCAGAGCTGACACTGGAAGTTGGGGGGTGGTGGAGCAGTGACTTCATGATTCTGAAGGGTAATTAATTTTGAACTAATAAAGAATAATAAACTCGTAAACACTAAATAAAAAGGTTCCTCTGCTATTTCTTGATTTTCCAGTATTAAGTTAACTATTACCTGACAACTATGGAAGATGAGGGTTTAAGTCCCTGTAAACCACACACCTTTTCATTCCTCATTTATAGTTTTTAAATATAAAAAAATAATTTATATTTAACCAAACTTTCATATTCAGACTTGTATAGTTTCAAAAAAATTACCTCCCATTCACCTTTTCTTTGTAAGCTTCTGGAGGAAATAAAGACATTTGGGAGGAAGGTTTAGCTTCGAACTAGTAGTAAATGCATGAAAAACTAAGGAAATGTAAAAAAAAGATTAATTCTGGGGGTGGGAAGAAGAATGTTATGGAAGAAAGGAAAGCTAATCATAGTTTATTACATGAGTAAGTGGCAGAATTTGTATTGTAATAATGTAGGCATTGAATATTGCTCTAACCAAAATTACAAATACAATGATATATGAAAGGGGGGGGGATGAATGTAAAGAAAAGCATTAAAGACACTGAGGGTCCTGATGTAATGATAAAAGCTGTGATTCATAAGGAACATGTTACAGTCTTACAGGAGCCCCCAAATCTTATCAAATACAAACGCATAATGAAAAAATTCTTAAAAACTGAGAAAAAACTATTCAGTCAAAGTACAGTTGTAGTGGGGGATTTTAATTTGTCCATTTCAGAATTTAGCAGATAAAATAGAAAGAGTATGGACATATACAAACCACTGAAGAATCAAGCAGAAAATATGAATAAGGTGTACATGTTAAAGTAACAATGGGAAAATACTTTTTACCCATCATATTGGCAAAAATTCAAGAGTTACAACATCCACTGCTGGGGAAGAGATTGGAAAACACAGATCTTCTTGACTATGATGGGTTACGTCCTGGTAAACCCATTATAAGTTGAAAATATCTAACCTACCAAACACAGCTTAGCCTGGCCCACCTTAAGTGGGTTCTCAGAGCACTTAACGTTAGCCTACAGTTGGGCAAAATCATCTGACATCAAGCATATTTTATAATAAAGTGTTCATAGAAATGTAAATTATTACAATAACTTATTACAATATATCACAATATTTGGGGGGAAGTAACTTTTAAATATCTCTTAAAACTCTAAATGCTCATATCCTTTGACTCACCAGTCTGAATTTTGAGACTCTGTCCTACAAAAATAATAGAACCAGAAAGTACTGGATGTTCATAGAAAAATGTAGTGGCAAAAAATTGAGGAAAACGTGAATATTCGTAAATGGAATAATTCTGAATAAAATTGAAGGATATCCATATTCTGGAATTATTATTCAGCTGTTAAGAAGTTGAGGCTGTCTGTCAGTGTGGACATATCATTAACTAGGAAAGCAAGTGGTGAAATAATGTCTGATTTGACCCATTCTTAAAAAATACATAGTAAAAACCATGAGTATGATGTGTACGTATGTTACGAGTATGTACATGAAGGTGAAGAAAACCTCACCCAAGCTTTTGACAGTTGTCACGTTAGAGAGGTGGGATGAAGAGGAGGAGGTCTTGATTTTCTTTCACTTTTTAATAATAAGCACATGATGCTTTTGTAATTAATGAAAAATTAATAATAGATCAAGTAAGAATTTTACCAGAGTCAGAAATTTTCTAGGAAACATGTAGCGTTTAATCAGCAAGAACTTGGAAGTTTTAAGGAGTAAAGAAATGGATGTACTTTTCTGTGAGTCACAGCAGCCCTTGTTTTCATTATTAATGATCAGGATTTGCAGTGTGTTTTTTATATTTTCATTAAATGTGAGGGCTTCCTGTTCTGGGGTTCTGTTGTTATGCTTCTAAAATGTTTTTGCTTTTGATAGGACTGTCTTCATCAGTGGAACACAATATAACGGAGTTGGAACAAGAACTTGACAATGTAAAGACTCTTAAGACAAAATTAGGTATTGTACATTTTTTTCCTTGACTTATATATTGGTCTTGGTTTCTTATTAAAGACTTTACTGTAGTCCGGAATATTCTTTTAAATTGTGAAATTTCTATGTTACAAGCTTTCAGTCTGTCCAAAGCCGTTAATAACGAATGTCTTTTAGTTTGGGGAGAAGATGAGCACGTTTATTCACTTGTTGTTGTTGCTGTTTTGTATGTGTACAAAATGGCTTTTCAAAGATCATGATGTTCCAAGATATCACTCCACTATCTTTTCACTTGTGTTATTTCTGATAAGTAATCTTCTGTTATTCTTATCTTTTAATGTCTTTTTTCTTTGTATTTATCCTTCTTGAGATCTGTGGCACTTCATGAGTGTGTGGCTTAATGTCTTTCATCCACTTGGGAAATTGTTGGCCATTATCTCATCAAATATTGCATCTGCTCATTCTCTTTTATTTCCTCAGACTCCAGTTATACATACGCTAGACGTTTTTACTCTTAAATCTTTTTCTTTATTTTCCCTCCTTTTTTTTTGGAAAATAAGTAAACTACTTTATTTGCAGAAATCATAATCAGTTATTTAAAAATCCCTTTGGAATCTACAGAAAAAGCTAGAATGACTTCAATTTCCATTATTATGGTAGTTCTCTGACATCTTCATACACATTTCTTTTTAAAAAATTAAGTTTGATCCATCTTTTCCAGTTGTTCATGGCGTAAGGATTGGTGTGTAACAAGGTAGACCTTTGTCACTAGAAATAGAGGTTTGCTTCCAGGCTTTAGAAAACTGGAAGTGTTTACCTTTGGGATGTGGGATTAGCGGGGATTCTTACTCATGTTACCTGATATTTCCAGATCTCTATTAGTGTGTAAATCTATCATTATAATAATATGTAAATTTAAAAAAGAAATACAAATATTACTCTATTTTCAGAGTAAGCTGTATATCCACAATGTGTTTCATCAATAATTGAAACGCCTTTACAGTGCTAAAATTTGAGCATCACAGGATCGAGCTGTTTAATGTAGCAAACTGATTTTAAAATTCTGATTTTTATAGTTTGTGGAGGAAAATTAAAAATAATTTATGTTTTTAGGAAAAGATAATTTATGTAAGAATAATACATACTGGTTGTGTTAGTAGGGAATGAAAATGCGAATCTGGGGAGAAGTTTTGGAAATTACTGAAACTTTTATTATATTTTGTTTTTCCTTCTAATAGAGAGGCGCAAAAAGGCTTCAGCATGGGAAAGAAACTTGGTGTATCCTGCTGTTATGGTTCTCCTTCTTATTGAGACAGTAAGAATTTATTTGCCTAGTTAAATAAAGCAGATTATTTTTTATTTACTTTAGCATTTGTGTATGGCAACTCCCTCAGCTAAATGGTTTCAGGTAAACTGGTTTCCTATCAACAGGATTAAAATTTGTCCATGCTTTTATTTGTAAAAACTCAATAGAGCAAAAAATGAAATTAATGGTAATTTTGAAAAGTCCTCAAGATTATCTATTTCTTCATAGAAGCAGGAAATTCATTCTTTTGTTTCAGTTGAAAATTAAGAAGAGACAAGGTGTTGCAGATAACCTGATCAAACTCTGTGATAAGATCTGAAAATTATATTATTAAATTAGTCCTGATAACATTTTAACCATATTTTAAATATGTGGAGTTGTGGGTTCCAATTGGTAAAATCGGTTAATAAGTGGATCTATATTAATAGCTTTTTCTTTAAGCTTTGAGATTATAATACTTTGCAGAATTTTTACGAATTTATTCTGGAGTTTTTATAGTCTCATTACTTCAGGTTTATATGTAGAGTTTTGGTCTTGACTGCTTTTCCTCTATTCTGAAGCATACATTTGGTTGGTTACTTAGATTTTAATGTATGTGTATTGACAAAATTGAAATTCAGAACTGATGGCTTACTTTTTGTGTTGTAGTCCATTTCGGTCCTCTTGGTGGCTTGTAACATTCTTTGCCTGTTGGTTGATGAAACAGCAATGCCAAAGGGAACAAGGGTAAAGTAAAATGCTTTAAAATGTCTTTCTTTTGCAAAAGTATTCTGTGTGTATAAATTGAGTGTTTCAAATAAATAAATGAAAACATTCACCTTTCTGCATATATATACTTCAAGTTGTATGAATTTCTTTATGCAGTGAGCTTTCATAAACAGTGTTTCTAAACTATGTTTTTTGTTTCTGATTTCTTATTTTGGATTGTCCGGCTTTTTATCAAGTATCAGAGTTTCCTTTTATACTTTGTATCAGAATTTATCTTTGTTTTACTGAAATTCATACTTGTGATCCTTAAGAAAATGTATATTCTGTGAAATATAAAGAGTTTATTACATGGATTCATTGTGTTTGCAAGGATCCAAATATGTGGTTTTAAGGACTCATGCCTCAAAGGAGTCATTTTATGAACTTGAGTCAAAATGTTCAGTTGCTGGAGGAGAGTCAGATATACATCTTTTCATGAATTAACTTAATTTTTTCTCTTGTTTAAAAATTCATGATTTTATTAAGTTCCATCAATTAGTCTATTTAAATATATTCTCCATATGGAAGGTAGTTTCCACTAAATATTCATATATGGCATACTTTTTCTAGGTGTCTCTATAAACTTTTGGATACTTAAAGTAGCATTTAAGGTTTGACATTTTATTATACTTTTCGAAGTTAGCACCTTTGCCATCTCCCATAGAGATGACTTCAAAACTCTTCCAGACTTTTCATGCTTTGGGGGAGGGAAAAAATTTTCCTTAACCCTTTCTAGGATCTTCTGGCTGGTCTAAGAATTAGATTTACATGAGACAGATTAACAGGAGAAAACAGAATTTAATTATGTGTATGTGGGAGCCCGGTAAGAATAATGAGACCCCAGGACAGGTTGGGCCATTGCGGCTTATATTCCATCTAAGAGAAGGAGAAGGGGGTAGGAGCTTGGGACTTCAGGCAGGAGGAAGACACTTCAAATGGAGATGGAAAAGCAGATGTTTGGTAAACAGGGGACGTGGTCTCCAGGTCTTGCCAGGTTCCATCTACCACACTCAGCCCATACTCTTTGTAGCTGTCTCTGGTGATAGTGCTCCACCTGGACCAGGTCCTTCGACTGAATTCTTTCAGGCAGTTAAGGGGTGAGGTGGGGGTGGTGCTAAAAAGAAAGGCTTACGAGTCTTCTGTTTCTTAAAAACAATCAGCCTAAAATGATCCTTATGCCAGAGAGACACCTTTTGGGGTTCAGATTTTGCTTACCGACATGCCACTTCTCTCTCTGAACCACACGATACACCTTTTCTCTCATAGAAAAAAGCCAATGTTTATCTTAATTCCTTTCCTTCAGTCAAAGATGAAGATACCCTCTTCTTTCAGAAGCTAATTCTTTCAGCAGTATTCTCAGTTTAGCTCCCCGCCCCCAGCCTCTTCAGGACCTTGTGCCATCTCTCCTGCCATGGCCTCTCCACCACTGCAAGCCTGCCAGCTTGCTTCAGGTCTGTCATTCCACTAACAAAAAACAGCAGTGAGCAGTCCTCCTCCATCCACAGCCTTGTCGTTGTCTTTTGTTTAGACCCAAATCCATTGATCAAGCAGAAGTCAACTACTGTGTTGACTTCTATCCATTTTTTAACCCATATTCTTATACCACATACTAGGTGAGGCCCAAGCCCTGTGGTACATTTTTGTACCATTCCTTTCGTGCATAGTACAGAAGGACTTATATGTGGTATGCTTTTTTTATGATTGTGTAAATAAATCAGATCATCTTAATCTTGCCTGTAGGCCTTCTCTTGAGACAGAGAATATTTCCAAAGTGTTTTCCATCCCAGTTAATAAGCTTTCTGTTAGCATTATTCATTTTTTCTTCAAAAGATTGACAAAAGTTCATAAATTCTTTGTCCATTACCTTATTTATATATGAAATTTCCATGGGTATTCTAACTTCTTCATGCCTATATTAGATTGTATAAATAATATGTGATATTATTTATTGGTTTATTTTTTTATTAAGCTGACTTTATATTCTTAATTATCCTGGTATATCTGTTAGATGTAATTGAAGCTGATAGCAAAGTAGTAGTTTGTATTCAGAGAGTTTCTTTAATTAGTAAGCTTTGAAAACATTGTTCCTTCTTCAGTAAGAAATGATTTTTTGCCTGTCTGGCCTCGTTAATAAATATTACTTTTTCTACTTGTTTTGTTACGTTCTAGATAAAGATAGGTTTTGAGAATAGGTATGATGTTTAGGAAAAAATTTACAGCATTGCATTTGGAAAATCTGTGTTAATTAAATCCCTGAATTCCCAAGGAAGATTTAGGGAAAGGAGACTTTCAAGAGTAGTAACAGGATATGTGCATTCACTTTCTTTCTTTGCTTAGCTTCCTTTTGACATATTTTAATTGTATAGTTTTTATATGTTGCCTCAGTGTTCAAACAATTATTTGTTCTATTCTTATTATACTATTATATTTAAAAAAAATTTCTTCCAGGAATATTTAGGATTTAACAATAAGCATAATATCATTTTGATAAGTAACTTAAATTGCATTTGAGATAAATCAGAAATGTTTTGAGCTTGTTAAAAGTGTTAACATGTGGTTGAATTAGTTGATGAATTCAGTCTCGTCACGTTTTATTTTCCTTTGAACGTCTAGATGTTACTCCAGGGTATTAAACATTCCTAATTTCAACTGTCCTATATTTATGAGACAACAATTTTAGGGAAACCAAATATAATAGTGTCATTGAATTCTGAAAAGTGTTTTTTTTTCCCCCAGGGGCCTGGAATAGGAAATGCTTCTCTTTCTGCTTTTGGTTTTGTGGGAGCTGCACTTGAAATCATTTTGATTTTGTATCCTTTCTTTAACTGAAGTTCTGTCTGTTAACAAGTTTTCTGTCTAGTTTTCTGGGGCAGTGGTAATTTACTAAGACGCTTTGCTGGAAGAAAAAACAAGTCAGTCTTCCTCAAGCACTCCAAGTGGCATTTTGTTTTGTTTTGTTTTTCCTTTCGGCCTTAAGACATTTTGGAGACAATTGAGAACTTAAGGAAACAATTCTTTGGAGAGTTTTTCCTTGATTCTCACAGCTATCTTATGGTGTCCTCTGTTGTTGGTTTCTATAGCCTCCGATTTTTTGGAAACTTTATTCCCAAGAAGGATGACACAACGATGACAAAGGTAAGGTAAAGTCTTAGGTGACTGTGCCTCCCTTTTGCCTTCCAAGACAGACTGTTTTATTTAGTAATCGCGGTGAATGGTTCATTTGCGGTTCTAGGTATTTGTTTGTAAGTTGCGTAAACACACACACTGGAAGATTTTCAAAATGCTGAATGAGTGGGAAAAGGATGTGCTCTGTTTAATTTGGATGGCATCCATTCACTTGTAAATGCATAGAACTGCAGAGCTTGTTAACTAGCTATAGACGGCTCCTGAAAGGACTCTTTTTCCTACAAAGAAAACGTATTGCTAATGAGTAACTTTGATTGTGCTGACTGTACTTCAGGGAACTTGTTTGAAATCTGAAGAACTTAGTTGCTACAAGTAGTAGAGACAAAGTATTTCAAATTTGAATAATTAAAGCAAGACGGAAGAGTTCTATTCAGAAACATTTTGTAGTCTGAGGCTAATTTGACTTTCTACAATATGTCATTGGCTTTGGAATAACAAAGGCTGTTATCTTATATAGTGACTGCATTTGTAAAATATTCCCACAGGCTGACAATGAAGAATAACAAGAGCTGCTGGCTTTTCTTTTTTATTATATATTCCATATTTTCAGCTTATTCTAAAGGGGAGAAGTTATTTTTATATATCTTTATCTAAAATGCTATGAGTTCTTGAGATACTTAGCATCTAGTTTAAGTAATCATAAGTACTAAGTAGTATTTTCAACATCTCTTACTTAATATGAAAGAATAAGTATACGATACATTGAAAATTACTAGAATTTAGGTGTTTTGGATTTCTAGCTTTTTGGTATTAAATCTTATAATAGTTAAACATATTAGAAGTAGATATTATCTATCTTGAGGAGTAGTCTTGGTTTTAAAAGTAGAGTCAGAAGTATTAAAAATATTAATTTTTACTTGTTAGGCAAACCTTTTTGAAATCATCAACCTCAGTCAATAATGTAAAATGCATTGTCTGAGGTGTGAAGTAATTTGTGTTCTATAACTTTATATTTGTGTCAGGTACTGTAAATATCTTCTAGAACTCACAGAACTTTAAATGTTTGTAGAAAAGTTTCTATTCTCTTTATTTTCTATATTGAATAGTATCATTCAGAAGTTAGCAAAGTACAGTAGGTAACTGAAATGTCCAGTAACTTGCCAGAATGTGAATGGATTTTATTTATCCGTATACTGTGTAACTGCCCAATATTCTTTTTGATTTCTCATAACAGATCATTGGGAATTGTGTGTCAATCTTGGTCTTGAGCTCCGCACTGCCTGTTATGTCAAGAACACTGGGTAAGTTTAAATGAGAACTTTTCATTTAAAGTCAGTACCTTTTTAAGTATCAAACTTCTTGCTAAACTTGTAGTTTCTAAACTGTTTTTCAAAGAGATCACCCTTTGAAATATATTATTCCCTCCCACATTATTTTATGCCTTTACTTCTGTAATTCACTTATATACAGGACTGTACCAAAATAAGCACTTTTATCAATAAAGACCACTTATTTTTTCAAGTACTTAGAAATAGCCCTTGTCCAAACAATAGACTTTATTTTTTTCATTGACTAATTAAGCTTTGGAGTCCTCTAGTGAGGAAACTGTGATTTAAAAAAAAAACAACACAATATTTAATGTCTAGAAAATACTAATTTTTTCCTAAGCGAAATGTTTTTAAAAATGTGTAATTTAATATGTGGTTTAAAAAATTGAGAATGTGTAACACTTATTTTAAGCTGCTTTATGTCCAGGGAATAGACTTGAAAGCAGTAAGATCTAGGAGAGCACAGACTGATATAAAGGACATCCTTTAGCTCTTCAGCTTTTTACTGGCTTGTCATTTATATAGTTTTCTTAATTTTTCAATTCACAGAGAATTTTGGTCATCATTTAAAAGTAAAATATTTCCACTTTGTCATTGAAATAGTTGAATAAATCTTCCTTCGTTTGGTGTTCTTATCTTTAATAAAGCACTGTTGCAGACTGTATTCTCAGTTCTTGGCTAAATATTATTTCAGACAAAAATTTCCACTAGGCAGTTTTGTTCTGTTTTCTAGACTTAGATTTTGACTTGAGTGTTCACAAATGATTAGAAAAATCCCATTATTCAACCTTAGCAACATGCTTATGACAAAGATTGCAAGTAACTTTGAATTGCTTTTGTTTTAGCGCTTATGTGGCCTCCATTATTTATTCAAGGCCCACAGCTGTCGGGGATGCAGGCTGTGCCAGGAAGGATATAAGCTTTGTGGTCATCTTCATAATGCTTACAGAGAAGTTCATGTTTTAATACAAGTGGAATCTAAATGTAAATGTAGAAGGGACCGCCGTTCCACAGACTAATACAAAGCTCACTTACTTAGAGGTCTTATTTCTTTTGTGTTTGCATTATAGGACTTGTTATCATTTTCACATCTGCTTATAGTGTGCTAATCTTGAAAATGCCATAAATATACAGTTTAGTAACTTGATTTGTAGCTAACTGTGATCGTTTGTATTATGACAGTCCAACAAATAATTTCTGCGATATTATAGCCAACCTACCAATTTATCATTTATGAAATTCACTGTGCTCTGTTATTTAAGATTGTTAATAGTAATATATAGATTTTATGGAAGAAAATTACGTGCTGAGTACAGTTTTAATACAAAGAAAACAAATTAATGGCAAAATGTGCTTTTTGAAGATCAACAAATTAAATTCCTGAGTAGTTTGCCATAGAGATAAATAAAAAGAAGAAAAAGAAAGATGGAACAATTAAAATGCAGCTAACAAATGCCTGGACCCAGCTGTCCAAACAGGATTAATGGAGTGCATTAGGGTACAGTGAGTCATGTGGTGCTTTGCAAAATATCAACACGCACTGCACTACATGTTATGCCCAGTGGCACTGAATAGATGAAAAGAAATAAATACGTTAAACAGATTCATAGAGGCTTTTCACAGTATTAAAAAAGCAAATTTCTAGACTAAAAGAAAAAGCTTTATTTTAGTATTATGGGAAATGCAAACTAGAGAGTTACTTTGTAATGCCTCTATTAACCCTTTAGAATTGAGTCTTTGATTTTAAGAAGATAAAATATAGAGAATTGTCATGAATATTATCCTAATGTATAACGGGATTTTGATTTACTAGCTGAAAAGCTTATAAGACTAGAATAGAGGATGTATTTAACAACCAAATTCCAAGCTGTGAAATTTTTCACTCTTTCTCATTGCCTCTCACAAGGAAGTCCTGACCCTTAGGGTTCTCTCATTTGCTCCTGTGAATTCAGCCAGCGTTCTCAGTTAAATGAGAAATGAAGGAGCAAGGAAAATTATAATTTATCTGTATAAGTGCAGTTTTTCTCTTATTTTAGTAATTTTTAGTGATGATTATAACTTTAATTGTAAGTGTATTGAATCCTGTATAAAATAATTTGGTGATATTTTTGTTTCAACAATGAAAATGTTTTTTAAAAAATTTAATTTGCCAACTTCTATTGCTGCATCATTGGTATAAACTGTAGCTTTAGATACAGATTGTGATATGACAGATTTATTAGAGAATTCCTCTGAAATAGCTTCTTATATTTAAATATGGAAGATTTTATACTAATTTAAAAATTACCACTAAGTAGATTTTACAAGCATATCACTTGCCACAAAGAATTAGGTTGTGAGGAGCATCTTGGCTATGTATTTTTATCCAAATATAATTAATATCGATGATAGTTTTGTTGTCCATTGGAAACACAAAGAATCTGTGCGTAACGCTTTTTATTTGAAATCTTTAAAACCTTTTAAAACTGATGCCATGTCAGTGGATATGCTTTCCAAAACGTTGCTTTGCTGCCTGTTTAGTGTTCAGTTTTGAAAAATCCAACATTTGGGGGGATATGATGTCCTTATTTTTAGCAATCAATTTACTCTTTGGTATAATAGACTCTCAAGGTGATTAGAGGAGATGGTCCACAAAGTGAAAATGGAACAGGCTCAAACTAACAAATTATCTATAGAGGCCCAGACTTTTCTATAACAAAATATTTTAAAGGCAGCAGTGAATTTTGTGAGAATAGATTTTGCGAGATTGCTGACATGTTCTTGATTTTGCTTAATCAAGAAACAACTGAGAGATTGACAGTTTTTACATTATTCTTTATTTGAAATCTCCTTTAACAGGAAAAATTTTCTCAGATGCAACCAATAGACTTCATAATACTTTTACTAATGTCCATTTTGAAGTTATTTTTATAGTTAGTTGTATTTTCATCCTGAAATTCTTTCTGTAAATTGTAAGTTATTCAAGGCCCAAAAGCAGATTTTTTTTTAATACAGTTAAAACAAAAAACACTTAACCTTTCAAATCAGCTTGGATCTATTTTTAGTATTTCCATGTATTTCTCATCTGGGTCCCATATACTCCATCATCTTTCAGGATTTAAAGTGGATTATTCTCTTTTGTTCCTTGGTGAAGGGACTGTGTTTAAAACTGGTCCTTTGCGGGAGAGGTCTTTATTTGGGTTTGTCAATACACTAGTAATCTTTACCCTGAGCTTTCCCTCTCCAGTGTGAATCAGAAATAAATGATGCTTAGACATGACAAATGTGAAATTGAAGTATAAATCTTAATATATATTCCTAATTATGGCTTTGATGTAAAAATAATTCTAAACCCTGTATTGAAAATTTCTCTGCAAAAAAATTGTATATGACTTAATTATATTCTGTTATATTGCAGAGAGTAATAAATGAGTGGTAAAATTAACTTTTGATTGATAGTAATGTTCTTATACCTGACCAATAAATTTGTATATCTAGTTAGGATTTTTAATTATAAAGAAAAAGTATTCTGTGTCAAATGTCTGAAAGAAGTTACAGAGTCACTAATGCTCACTCCCTCAACACCCTTGTTCCCAGTGTCCACTTGTCGTGTCCTTCTGTTGCTGTTCTTGTTTCAGAGCACATAGTCCTTCTTGCCTGAGGAAATGTCATGTTGGCCACATATTCTAAATAACTTAGCCATCTGTTGACATACATTCAACTCCCTTAAGTTATGATTTGTTATAAAATATTTTTCATATGAAATTAATTCCAGTTAGTATTATTTAGTTGGAGGGAGCCTTAAGATGTAATTTTTTAAATGTTAAGAATTAAAATGTTACAATTAAAACTAGAACGTAAACTACAGTAAGGGTCTTACTTACATTAAGAATCAAGACCCCCAGCCTGGCTGAGAATAGTTTTTTTTTTTTTTTTTTTTTTTTTTTTTTTTTTTTTTTTTTTTGCTGTACGCGGGCTTCTCACCGCCGCGGCCTCTCCCGTCGCGGAGCACAGGCTCCGGACACACAGGCTCCGCGGCCATGGCTCGCGGGCCCAGCCGCTCCACGGCATGTGGGATCCTCCGGGATCGGGGCACGAACCCGCGTCCCCTGCATCGGCAGGCGGACTCCCAACCACTGCGCCACCAGGGAAGCCCCGAGAATAGTTAATAGTACACCTATACATGGCCAACTCTGAGACTGATGAACAGATTATTTCCTTATTTATAGAACATTTTATTTTTAAATTAATTTTTAAGTATGTACATGAATAACTTCTAATTATAGGAATATTAAAAACAGATCAGGCTCAAATTCCTTGTGACCACCACTTTTATTTATTTATTTATTATTTTATTTATTTATTTAACATCTTTATTGGAGTATAATTGCTTTATAATGTTGTCTTAGTTTCTGCTATATAACAAAGTGAATCAGCTATACGTATACATATATCCCCATATCCCCTCCTTCTTGCGTCTCCCTCCCACCCTCCCTATCCCACCCATCTAGTTGGTCACAAAACACTGAGCTGATCTCCCTGTGCTATGTGGCTGCTTCCCACTAGCTATCTGTTTTACATTTGGTAGTGTATATATGTCAGTGCCACTCTCTCACTTCGTCCCAGCTTACCCTTCACCCTCCCCGTGTACTCAAGTCCATTCTCTACGTCTGCATCTTTATTCCTGACCTGCCCCTAGGTTCGTCAGAACCTTTTTTTTTTTTTTAGATTCCATATATATGTGTTAGTATACGGTATTTGTTTTTCTCTTTCTGACTTACTTCACTATGTACGACAGACTCTAGGTCCATCCACCTCACTACAGATAATTCAGTTTCGTTTCCTTTTATGGCTGAGTGATATTCCATTGTATATATGTGGCACATCTTCTTTATCCATTCACCTGTCGATGGACACTTAGGTTGCTTCCATGTCCTGGCTATTGTAAATAGTGCTGTAATGAACACTGTGGTACATGACTGTTTTTGAATTATGGTTTTCTCAAGGTATATGCCCGGTAGTGGGATTGCTGGGTCGTATGGAAGTTCTATTTTTAGTTTTTTAAGGAACCTCCATACTGTTCTCCATAGTGGCTGTATCAATTTACATTCCCACCAACAGTGCAAGAGGGTTCCCTTTTCTCCACACCCTCTCCAGCATTTATTGTTTATAGATTGTTTGATGATGGTCATTCTGACTGGTGTGAGGTGATACCTCATTGTAGTTTTGATTTGCATTTCTCTAATGATTAGTGATGTTGAGCATCCTTTCATGTGTTTGTTGGCAATCTGTATATGTTCTTTGGAGAAATGTCTAATTAGGTCTTCTGCCCATTTTTGGATTGGGTTGTTTGTTTTTGTGATATTGAGCTGCATGAGCTGCTTGTATATTTGGAGATTAATCCTTTGTCAGTCACTTCATTTGCAAATATTCTCTCCCATTCTGAGGGTTGTCTTTTTGTCTTGTTTATGGTTTCCTTTGCTGTGCAAAAGCTTTGAAGTTTCATTAGGTCCCATTTGTTTATTTTTGTTTTTATTTCCCTTACACTAGGAGGTGGGCCAGAAAGGATCTTGCTGTGATTTATGTCATAGAGTGTTCTGCCTATGTTTTCCTCAGAGAGTTTGATAGTGTCTGGCCTTACATTTAGGTCTTTAATCCATTTTGAGTTTATTTTTGTGTATGGTGTCAAGGAGTGTTCTGATTTCATTCTTACACATGTTGCTGTCCAGTTTTCCCAGCACCACTTATTGAAGAGGCTGTCTTTCCCCCACTGTATATTCTTGCCTCCTTTATCAAAGATAAGGTGACCATATGTGCATGGGTTTATCTCTGGGCTTTCTATCCTGTTCCATTGTTCTATATTTCTGCTTTTGTGCCAGTACCATACTGTCTTGATGACTGTAGCTTTGTAGTATAGTCTGAAGTCAGGGAGCCTGATTCCTCCAGCTACATTTTTCTTTCTCAAGATTGCTTTGGCTATTCGGGGTCTTTTGTGTTTCCATACAAATTGTGAAACTTTTTGTTCTGGTTCTGTGAAAAATGCCAGTGGTAGTTTGATAGGGATTACACTGAATCTGTAGATTGCTTTGGGTAGTATAGTCATTTTCACAATGTTGATTCCTCCAATTCAAGAACATGGTATATGTCTCCATCTGTTTGTATCGTCTTTAATTTCTTTCATCAGTGTCTTATAGTTTTCTGCATACAGGTCTTTTGCCTCCTTAGGTAGGTTTATTCCTAGGTATTTTATCCTTTTTGTTGCAGTGGTAAATGGGAGTGTTTCCTTAATTTCTCTTTCAGATTTTTCATCATTTGTGTATAGGAGTGCAAGAGATTTCTGTGCATTAATTTTGTATCCTGCTACTTTACCAAATTCATTGATTAGCGCTAGTACTTTTCTGGTAGTATCTTTAGGATTCTCTATGTAGAGTATCATGTCATCTGCAAACAGTGACAGTTTTACTTCTTGTTTTCCAATTTGGATTCGTTTTATTTCTTTTTCTTCTCTGATTGCTGTGGCTACAACTTTCAAAACTATGTTGAATAATAGTGGTGAGAGTGGATATCCTTGTCTTTTTCCTGATCTTAGAGGAAATGGTTTCAGTTTTTCACCATTGAGAACGATGTTGGCTGTGGGTTTGTCATATATGGCCTTTATTATGTTGAGGTAAGTTCCCTCTATGCCTACTTCCTGGAGGGTTTTTATCATAAATGGATGTTGAATTTTGTTGAAAGCTTTTTCTGCATCTGTTGAGATGATCATATGGTTTTTCTCCTTCAATTTGTTAATATGGTGTATCACATTGGTTGATTTGTGTATATGGAAGAATCCTTGCATTCCTGGGATAAATCCCACTTGATCGTGGTGTATGATCCTTTTAATGTGCTGTTGGATTCTGTTTGCTAGTATTTTGTTGAGGATTTTTGCATCTGTGTTAATCAGTGATATTGGCCTGTAGTTTTCTTTTTTGGTGACATCTTTGTCTGGTTTTGGTATCAGGGTGATGGTAGTTAGATTCGTAGAATGAGTTTGGGATTGTTCCTCCCTCTGCTGCATTTTGGAAGAGTTTGAGAAGGATAAGCGTTAGCTCTTCTCTAAATGTTTGGTAGAATTCCCCTGTGAAGCCATCTGGTCCTCGGCTTTTGTTTGTTGGAAAAATTTTTTTAAATAAATTATTCATTTACTTATTTTATTTTTGGCTGTCTTGGGTCTTGACTGCTGCACGCGGGCTTTCTCTGGTTGCGGTGAGCGGGAGCTACTCTTTGTTGCAGTGCATGGGCTTCTCACTGCAGTGGCTTCTCTTGTTGCAGAGCATGGGCTCTACGCTCGCGGGCTTCAGTAGTTGCAGCATGCAGGCTCAGTAGTTGTGGCTCGTGGGCTCTAGAGCAGAGGCTCAGTAGTTGTGGTGCACGGGCTTAGTTGCTCCATGACATGTGGGATCTTCCCAGACCAGGGCTCGAACCCATGTCCCCTGCATTGGCAGGCGGATTCTTTTTTTTTTTTTTTTAATCTTTTTTTTTTTTTTTTTTTTTTATTAGTTTCTGCTTTATAACAAAGTGAATCAGTCCTACATATACATCTGTTCCCACATCCCTTCCCTCATGCATCTCCCTCCCTCCCACCCTCCCCATCCCACCCCTCCAGGCGGTCACAAAGCACCGAGCTGATCTCCCTGTGCTCTGCGGCTGCTTCCCACTATCTATCTACCTTACGTTTGGTAGTGTATATATGTCCATGCCTCTCTTTCCCTTTGTCACAGCTTCCCCTTCCCCTTCCCCATATCCTCAAGTCCATTCTCAAGTAGGTCTGTGTCTTTATTCCCGTTTTACCCCTAGGTTCTTCATGACATTTTTTTTTTTAATTCCATATATATGTGTTAGCATACGGTATTTGTCTTTCTCTTTCTGACTTACTTCACTCTGTATGACAGACTCTAGGTCTATCCACCTCATTACAAATAGCTCAGTTTCGTTTCTTTTTATGGCTGAGTAATATTCCATTGTATATATGTGCCACATCTTCTTTATCCATTCATCCGATGATGGACACTTAGGTTGTTTCCAGCTCCGGGCTATTGTGAATAGAGCTGCAATGAACATTTTGGTACATGTCTCTTTTTGAATTATGGTTTTCTCAGGGTATATGCCTAGTAGTGGGATTGCTGGGTCATATGGTAGTTCTATTTTTAGTTTTTTAAGGAACCTCCATACTGTTCTCCATAGTGGCTGTACCAATTCACATTCCCACCAGCAGTGCAAGAGTGTTCCCTTTTCTCCACACCCTCTCCAGCATTTATTGTTTCTAGATTTCTTGATGATGGCCATTCTGACTGGTGTGAGATGATATCTCATTGTAGTTTTGATTTGCATTTCTCTAATGATTAATGATGTTGAGCATTCTTTCATGTGTTTGTTGGCAGTCTGTATATCTTCTTTGGAGAAATGCCTATTTAAGTCTTCTGCCCATTTTTGGATTGGGTTGTTTGTTTTTTTGCTATTGAGCTGCATGAGCTGTTTATAAATTTTGGAGATTAATCCTTTGTCAGTTGCTTCATTTGCAAATATTTTCTCCCATTCTGAGGGTTGTCTTTTGGTCTTGTTTATGGTTTCCTTTGCTGTGCAAAAGCTTTGAAGTTTCATTAGGTCCCATTTGTTTATCTTTGTTTTTATTTCCATTTCTCTAGGAGGTGGGTCCAAAAGGATCTTGCTGTGATTTATGTCATAGAGTGTTCTACCTATGTTTTCCTCTAAGAGTTTGATAGTTTCTGGCCTTACATTTAGGTCTTTAATCCATTTTGAGCTTATTTTTGTGTATGGTGTTAGGGAATGATCTAATCTCATACTTTTACATGTCCCTGTCCAGTTTTCCCAGCACCACTTATTGAAGAGGCTGTCCTTTCTCCACTGTACATTCCTGCCTCCTTTATCAAAGATAAGTTGGCCATACGTGCGTGGGTTTATCTCTGGGCTTTCTATCCTGATCCACTGATCTATCTTTCTGTTTTTATGCCAGTACCACACTGTCTTAATTACTGTAGCTTTGTAGTATAGTCTGAAGTCAGGCAGCCTGATTCCTCCAGCTCCGTTTTTCGTTCTCAAAATTGCTTTGGCTATTCGGGGTCTTTTGTTTTTCCAAACAAATTTTGAAATTTTTTGTTCTACTTCTGTGAAAAATGCCAGTGGTAGTTTGATAGGGATTGCATTGAATCTGTAGATTGCTTTGGGTAGTAGAGTCATTTTCACAATATTGATTCTTCCAATCCAGGAGCATGGTATATCTCTCCATCTATTTATATCATCTTTAATTTCTTTCATCAGTGTCTTATAATTTTCTGCATACAGGTCTTTTGTCTCCTTAGGTAGGTTTATTCCTAGATATTTTATTCTTTTTGTTGCAATGGTAAATGGGAGTGTTTTCTTGATTTCATTTTCAGATTTTTCATCATTAGTGTACAGGAATTGGCAGGCGGATTCTTAATCACTGCGTCAGCAGCGAAGTCCCTGTTGGAAGATTTTTAATCACAGTTTCAATTTCAGTGCTTGTGCTTGGTCTGTTTATATTTTCTATTTCTTCCTGGTTCAGTCTTGGAAGGTTGCGCTCTTCTAAGAATTTGTCCATTTCTTCCACATTGTCCATTTTATTGGCATAGAGTTGCTTGTAGTAATCTCTCATGATCCTTTGTATTTCTGCAGTGTCAGTAGTTACTTCTCCTTTTTCATTTCTAATTCTGTTGATTTGAGTCCTCTCCCTTTTTTTCTTGATGAGTCTGGCTAATGGGTTATCAGTTTTGTTTATCTTCTCAAAGAACCAGCTTTTAGTTTTATTGATCTTTGCTATCATTTCCTTCATTTCTTTTTCATTTATTTCTGATCTGATCTTTATGATTTCTTTCCTTCTACTAACTTTGGGTTTTTTTTGTTGTTGTTGTTGTTCTTTCTCTAATTGCTTTAGGTGTAAGTTTAGGTTGTTTATTTGAGATGTTTCTTGTTTCTTGAGGTAGGATTGTATTGCTGTACCCTCTTAGAACTGCTTTTGCTGCATCCCATAGGTTTTGGGTCATCATGTTTTTTTTTCTTTTCTTTTTTTTTTTTTTTTTTTGCTGTATGCGGGCCTCTCACTGCTGTGGCCTCTCCCGTTGCGGAGCACAGGCTCTGGACGCACAGGCTCAGCGGCCATGGCCCACAGGCCCAGCCACTCTGCAGCATGTGGGATCTTCCTGGACCGGGGCACGAACCCGTGTCCCCTGCATCGGCAGGCGGACTCTCAACCACTGCGCCACCAGGGAAGCCCTGAGTCATCATGTTTTCATTGTCATTTGTTTCTAGGTATTTTTTGATTTCTTCTTTGATTTCTTCAGTGATCTCTTGGTTATTTAGTAACGTATTGTTTAGCCTCCATGTGTTTGTATTTTTTACAGTTTTTTTTCCTGTAATTGATATGTAGTCTCATAACGTTGTGGTCGGAAAAGGTACTTGATATGATTTGAATTTTATTAAATTTACCAAGGCTTGATTTGTGACCCAAGATATGATCTATCCTGGAAAATATTCCATGAGCACTTGAGAAGAAAGTGTATTCTGTTGTTTGTGGATGGAATGTCCTATAAATATCAGTTAAGTCCATCTTGTTTAATGGTTCATTTAAAGCTTGTGTTTCCTTATTTATTTTCATTTTGGATGATCTGTCCATTGTTGAAAGTGGGATGTTAAAGTCCCCTATTATGACTGTGTTAGTGTCAGTTTCCCCTTTTATGGCTATTAGCATTTGCCTTATGTATTGAGGTGCTCCTATGTTGGGTGCATAAATATTTATAATTGTTATATCTTCTTGGATTGATCCCTTGATCATTATGTAGTGTCCTTCTTTGTCTCTTGTAATACTCTTTATTTTAAAGTATATTTTGTTTGATATGAGAATTGCTACTCCAGCTTTCTTTTGATTTCCATTTGCATGGAATTCTTTTTCCATCCCCTCACTTTCAGTCTGTATGTGTCCCTAGGTCTGAAGTGGGTCTCTTGTGGACAGCATATATATGGGTCTTGTTTTTGTATCCATTCAGCCAGTCTGTGTCTTTGGTTTGAGCATTTAATCCCTTTACATTTAAGGTAGTTATTGATATGTATGTTCCTATTACCATTTTCTTAATTGTTTTGGGTTCGTTATTGTAGGTATTTTCCTTCTGTTGTGTTCCTTGCCTAAGGAAGTTCCTTTAGCATTTGTTGTAAAGCTGGTTTGGTGGTGCTGAACTCTCTCAGCTTTTGCTTGTCTGTAAAGGTTTTAATTTCTCCATCAAATCTGAATGAGATCCTTGCTGGGTAGAGTAATCTTGGTTGTAGGTTTCTCCCTTTCATCGCTTTAAATATGTCTTGCCAGTCCCTCTTGACTTGCAGAGTTTCTGCTGAAGGATCAGCTGTTAACCTTATGGGGATTCCCCTGTGTGTTATTTGTTGTTTTTCCCTTGCTGCTTTTAATATATTTTCTTTGTATTTAATTTTTGATAGTTTGATTAGTACGTGTCTGTGCGTGTTTCTCCTTGGATTTATCCTGTACAGGACTCTCTGCCCTTCCTGGACTTGATTAACTATTTCTTTTCCCATATTAGGGAAGTTTTCAACTATAATCTCTTCAAATATTTTCTCAGTCCCTTTCTTTTTCTTCTTCTTCTTCTGGGACTCCTATAATTCATATAATTCAAATGTTGGTGTGTTTATTGTTGTCCCAGAGGTCTCTGAGATTGTCCTCAGTTCTTTTCATTCTTTTTTCTTTATTCTGCTCTGCGGTAGTTATTTCCACTGTTTTATCTTCCACGTCACTAGTCCGTTCGTCTGCCTCCGTTATTTTGCTATTGATTCCTTCTAGAGAATTTTTAATTCCATTTATTGTGTTCATCATTGTTCGTTTGCTCTTTAGTTCTTCTAAGTCCTTGTTCAACGTTTCTTGTATTTTCTCCATTCTGTTTCCAAGATTTTGGATCATCTTTACTATCATTACTCTGAATTCTTTTTCAGGTAGACTGCCTATTTCCTCTTCATTTGTTTGGTCTGGTGGGTTTTTACTTTGCTCCTTCATCTGCTATGTATTTCTCTGTCTTCTCATTTTGTTTAACTTACTGTATTTGGGGTCTCCTTTTTGCAGGCTGCAGGTTCATAGTTCCTGTTGTTTTTGGTGTCTGTCCCCAGTGGCTAAAGTTGGTTCAGTGGGTTGTGTAGGCTTCCTGGTGGAGGGGACTAGTGCCTGTGTTTTGG
Source organism: Hyperoodon ampullatus (assembly GCF_949752795.1). Taxonomy (NCBI): domain Eukaryota; kingdom Metazoa; phylum Chordata; class Mammalia; order Artiodactyla; family Ziphiidae; genus Hyperoodon; species Hyperoodon ampullatus. Next base: position 107,212,867 of record NC_136922.1, on the reverse strand, counting down.
TGGATGAGGCTGGATCTTGTGTTTCTAGTCGGCAGTACCGCGTCCGGTGGTGTGTTTTGGGGTGTCTGTGAACTTCTTATGATTTTACGCAGCCTCTCTGCTAATGGGTGGGGTTGTGTTCCTGTCTTGCTAGTTGTTTGGCCTGTGGTGTCCAGCACTGGAGTTTGCTATTCGTTGAGTGGAGCTGGGTCTTAGCGTTGAGACAGAGGTGTTTGGGAGAGCTGTCGCCGATTCATGTTACGTGGGGCTGGGAGGTCTCTGGTGGTCCAGTGTCCTGAACTCGGCTCTCCCACCTCAGAGGTTCAGGCCTGACAGCCGCCCGGACCACCAAGACCCTTTGGGGAAGTCTGAGGTCTTCTGCCAGCATTCAGTAGGTGTTCTGTAGGAGTTGTTCCACATGTAGATGTATTTTTTATGTATTTGTGGGGCGGAAGGTGATCCCCACGTCTTACTCCTCTGCCATCTTGAGGTCCTGCCGACCACCACTTTTAATACCAATCCTCTCTTTAGAGTTTCCAGGAACCAATTTGATATGTCGCTTTTAAAATCTTTTTCTGTGTGTACACACACACATACTCACGCGCGTGCGCATGTGTGTACGCACACACACAGTGCACTCTGTAGGAAATTTAAAACTCTCACCTGGGTATTACTTTGTTTCTGATGGGCGTTCTTGTTTCTGCTTTGACTCCTGACTTCGGTGTGCCATCCAGTAGGATTTAAAAGAGGAAAAGGCTTTGAACTCATTTCTTCTATCGGAATTCAGTCAGCTGAAAATGAATTTCAAACCAAAATACTTAATTATCCCTTCCTGCTCAGGTCACCAGTGACCTCCTAGTTGCCCAGTCGTGTAGATTTTGTTTGTATCTTAATTGCTCAGTAGCACTTGCTGTTTGTAACCCTGCTTCACAGATGTCTTCTTTCTTACTATCTGGGCACCACTCCCCTTTTTTCTTCTTCTCCTTCTCTGGCTATTCCTTAGCTGTCTCTTTTACTGCTCCTCCACTTCACCCACACACTTGTCCTCAGATGCACACCTCTAACCCACCACCCACCCCTGAGCTACGAGCAGATGACCCTGCCTCTGTACTCCACGTGTTGTCCTGCAGCCATCTCACATTGGTCATTTCCACTGTGCAACCCATACGCGCATGTACGTGTTTGCGTGTGTGTGTGTGTGTGTGCGTGTGTGTCCCTCCTTCCTTCCCCCCATCCTTCCCTCGCTCCCTCCTCTCTCCTTTTCTCCCTCCCTTGTACTTCCATCCTCAGGCACTTTCTATTCAGTATGCCAAACCAGAAACTGGGGAGTTTGTTAGATGCCTCCACCTTCCTGTACCAATACCTAATGGCACTCCTCATTTTCATCTCGTTAATATTTCTCACGTTCACCCCTGCCTTCCCATTTCCCTTATAAAAAAAAAGTGCAAAGAATCAGACTTGTTTAGCATCAAAGCAGAGAGCTGAGTATATGATTTTATTTTAATATTTCATTGTGAGGGAATGTTCATGAAGTGGATTCTAAACAGGTGTTCTTTTCTTTGAGGAGGGTAGAGTAAGAAGTGAAACCAAAGCAAAAGAACCAGGGAAGTATTTAATTTTCCAAATGAGGACGTGATATTGAGAGATACTCTGGAAGCCCCATCTCAGGAGATTTTCTCCAGGAAGACAGTAGGCAGTTACCATCCATTGGAGGTCTTAGACTTTCACTTGTTTTAAAATTAGCACTTCAAGTTTGTTCTTGGACTATGATTATAATTACCATTCATTTAGTTTTAATTTGTATTAACATTCACATATGCTAGTTGATCTGGACTACTAAGTTAAATTGCTTCACAGTAGGACAAAATGAGTTTGTAGCATGTAAATAATCATGACTAAAATTGATGTGATATTTGCAAATGCACTTTTCCATCTCCAGGCCCACATTGGTTCACACTGTTCCCACGGTCTTCTCTCAACCTTTCTCTGCCTGTGCAAGTCCTTCCACTCTCTTAGGCCAGGTTGCATCCTCTGTCGCATGTGAAGGTGTACCAGATTCTTGTTTCAGCCTTGTGGTATACGTACCTATGTGGATTGACTTTCTCAAGGGACTTTACATTTCTTAAAGGGCAAGACCAAATTTTATGTGTCTTTTTATCCCTCACAGTCCCTAGTTAATAAATATTTGTGATGTCATTGGATGCCACCATGTTGAATGTGGACTGTATTCTCAGAATAGATGAACCAGGATATTCTAGGTGTCCTGCTTCCATCCTGGTTGCCTTTATTTCCATGTTCCAAGCTTTTTTTTTTTTTTTTTTTTACCAAGTATGCTAGTTGTATTATTTTAAAAGACCCTTACAATAATAGGCAAAGTATAGAAACAACCCAAGCATCCATTGACAGATGAACGGATAAATAAATTGTGGTTCATACATACAATGTAATATCATTCAGCTGTGAAAAGGAATGATGCCTAAGTGAAATAAGCCAGTCACAAAAAGACAAATACTGTATGATTCCACTTATATGAGGTACCTAGAGTCATCTAATTCATAGAAACAGAAAGTGCAATGGTGGGTGCCAGTGCCTGGGGGACAGGAAAATGGAGAATTGTTCTTTAATGAGAATAGAGTTTCAGTTTTGCAAGATGAAAAGAGTTTGGGACGTTGGTTGTACAACAGTGTGAAGGTACTTAACACTTCCGAGCTGCATACTTAAAAATGATTAAGGTGGTAAATTTTATGTTATGCTTGTTTTACCAAAATTAAACAAAAAAAGAAAAAGGAATGAAGCACTGACACACGCTACAGTGTGGGTGAACCTTGAAAACATTGTGCTGAGTGAAATAAGCCAGACCCAAGAGGTCACACAGTGTATGGCTCCATGTATATGAAGTGTCCAGAAGAGGAAGATTCATAGAGACAGAAAGTAGATTAGTGGTTGCCAGGGACTGGGGGGAGGGGTAGTGAGGAGAAACTGCTAATGGGTAGGGGCTTTCACTTTCAACTGATGGAAATGTTTTGCAGTTAGATAGAGATGGTGGTTACACACACTGTGAATGCAGTAAATGCACTGCATTATTTACTTTAAAATAGTTAATTTTATGCTGTGTGAATTTCATCTCAATAAATTATATTTTTAAGAAAAGATCTTTACACAGTAGATAGTAAATATTGATATTTGTTCTCTTCCCTGTTTCCTTGACATGGTAATCTAATCCCAAGGGCTAAATTTTTTCTTAAATTGTTATTTATTTATTTATTATTTTAGTATAGTTGACGTACAATATTATATTAGCTTCAGGTGTACAGCATAGTGATTTGACATTTATATACATTATGAATTGATCCCCATGATAAGCCTAGTGACCATCTGTCATCATACAGAGTTATGACAGTGTTACCGACCATATTCCCTATGCTGCATATTATGTCCCTGTAGCATATTTCTTTTATAACTGGAGGTTTGTGCGCCTTAATCCCCTTTACCTATTTCACCCACCCTCCCACTGCCCACCCCTTAGCAACCACTGTTTGTTCTCTATATCTGTGAGCCTATTTTCATTTTGTTTTGTTTTGTTATTTAGATTCCACATATAAGTGAGATCATATGGTATTTGTGTTTCTGTGTCTGACTTATTTCACTTAGCAAGATACCCTCTAGATCCATCCATGTGTTGCAAATGGCAAGATTTCAGGTTTTTTTCTATGGCTGACTAATATTCCATTGTATGTATGTGTGTATATATGTATATATATACGTATATATACACATACATATACGTATATATATCACATGTTCTTTATCCATTCATTCATAGATGGACACTTAGGTTGCTTCCATATCTTGGCTATTGTAACCAATGCTGCAGTGAACATTGGGGTGCATGTATCTTTTTGAATTTGTGTTTTGCTACTCTAGCTTCCCTTTCATTTCCGTTTGCATGGAATATCTTTTTCCATCTGTTTACCTTCAGCCTGTGTGTGCCTTAGATCTGAAGTAAGTTTCTAGTAAGCAGCATATATTTGGGTCTTGTGTTTTTTCATTCAGCCACCGTATGTCTTTTGATTAGAGCATTTAGTTCATTTACATTTAAAATAATTATTGATAGGTATTTATTTATTACCATTTTGTTAATTGTTTTCTGGGTTTTTTGATAATTCTTCTTTGTTCTTTTCTTGTTCTCTTCCCTTGTGATTTGATGACTTTATTTAGTGTTATGTTTGTATTCCCTTCTCTTTAGTTTTTGTGTATCTTTCATAGGTTTTATGTTTGTGGATACTATGATGCTCCTATATAACAACTTCTATGTATATAGCAGTCCATTTTAAGTTGACGGTTGTATAAGTTTGAGTGCATTGTAAAAGCACTACATCCCACCCTCCCTCCCCATCACACTTTATGTTTTGTTTTGTTTTGTTTTTGTGGTACGTGGGCCCCTCACTGCCGTGCCCTCCCCCGCTGCGTAGCACAGGCTCCGGACGTGCAGGCTCAGCAGCCATGGCTCATGGGCCCAGCCGCTCCGCAGCACGTGGGATCCTCCCGGACCGGGGCACGAACCCACGTCCCCTGCATCGGCAGGCAGACTCTCAACCACTGCGCCATCAGGGAAGCCCCACACTTTATGTTTTTGATGTCATATTTTACATCTTTTTATTTTGTGTATCACTTAACTATTTATTTTAGATACAGATGATATTTACCAGTTTTGTCTTTTAACCTTCATACTAGCCTTATAGGTTGTTGAACCACTACCTTTACTATATGTTTGCCTTTACCAGTGAGATTTTTTTTCTTGTTTCTAGTTGTGGCCTTTTCTTTTCCCTTTAATGAAGTACCTTGTTAAGCCAGTTTAGTGGCAATGAACTAACTTTTTTAGCTTTTGCTTGCTTGGGGAATTATTTCTCCTTCAATTCTGAATGATAGTCTTGTTGGTTAGAGCAGCGATCCCCAACCTATTCGTCACCAGGGACCAGTTTTGTGGAAGACAATTTTTCCATGGATGGGGGAGGGGGGGTCGGATGGTTCAGGTGGTAATGCGAGCGATGGGGAGTGGCAGGTGAAGCTTCGCTCACTCACCTGGCGCTCACCTCCTGCTGTGCGGATGAGTTCCTAACAGGCTGAGGACCAGTACTAGTCCACGGTCTGGCGGTTGGGGACCCCTGGGGTAGAGTCTTCTTGGTTGTAAGTTTTTTCCTTTCAGTACTTTCAGTATATCATACCAATCTCTTCTGGCCTGTAAAGTTCCTGCTGAAAAATCAGCTGAACTGTAGGGGTTCCCTTGTATGTAACTAGTTGTTTTTTCTCTTGCTGCTTTTAAGATTCTCTCTTTATCTTAAACTCTTGACATCTTAATAATAATGTGACTTGGTGTGAGTCTCTTTGTGTTCATCTTGTTTGGGATCTCTGGACCTGGATGTCTGTTTCCTTTGCCTGGTTAGGGAAGCTGTCAGGCTGATTTCTTCAAATAGATTTCCTGTCCCTTTCTCTCTCTTCTTTTTCTGGGACCCCTATAATGCAAATGTTAGCATGCTTGATGTTGTCTCAAATAAACTACCCTCATTTTTTTTAAGTCCTTTTTTCTTTTTGCTCTTCTGATTGATTTCTGCTACCTAGTCTTCCAGTTTGCTGATCCATTCTTCTGTATCCTCTTATCTGCTGTTGATTCCCTCTAGTGTATTTTTCATTTCAGTTATTATATTCTTCAATTCTGATTTAAAATATATATATATATATATATATATATATATATATATTTTTTTTTTTTTTTTTTTTCTATTTCTTTTTTAAAATTCTCACTGAGTTCATCCTTTCTTCTCCCAAGTTTGGTGAGCATCTTTGTGTCTATTCATTTGAACTCTTTATCTGGTAAATTGCATATCTCCGTTTCATTTAGTTCATTTTCTGGAGTTTTGTCTTGTTCTTTCATCCGGAAGGTATTGTCTCCTCGTTTTGCCTCTTTGTGTTTGTTTCTGTGTATTAGGCATATCAGCTGCATCTCCTGGTCCTGAAGGAATGGCCATATGTAGGTGTCTTGTGGGACCAAGTGGTGAATCCCACCCCCAGTCACCAGAGCCAGGTGCTTCAGGGGCATCCCCTTGTGTGGGGTGCATGCACCTCCCTGCTGTGGCTGGGCCACGATTGCTGAGGGGGCACTGGTGGGCGGGATTGGCCCCCAGGCCAGCTGACTGCAACTGCTACGGGCACACTGGTACCCCTTGGAGCAGGAGCTGCTTTGGAGGGGCGCCAGTGCTGGCTGAGGCCGCCTGCCAGGTGGGGTGGGGCAGGAGCCGCTTTGGAGGGGGTGGGCGGGTTGAACAGGGCTGGTCCTCAGGGGAATTCCAGGATGGGCCGCATGGTGTTAGCTAGGTTCATGGACAGTGATAGGAATGGTGCCTCTACCACTACCAGGCCATCCAGGTGGAAGGGGAGTAGAAGAAAGACGGCAGCACTTCTGTCCCTGGAGAAAGTTCCACCCAATCCCTGCTCCTCCACAGCCCCTAAAATTAGTCATGCGTCTCCTCGTATGACCCAGTTGCTTTTCAAGCTGTTGCCTCTGCTGGAACTCAGAGCGAGTGCGTTGGTGCATGTGCCCTTCCTGAGTGGAGTCTTGGCTTACAGCAGCCCTCTGGCTCTCCTGGAGGTTAGCCTCTGCTGGTTTGCAAAGCCAGACGTTATGCAGGCTCATCTTCCTGGTGTAGGTCCCCTGGGCGGGGGAGCCTGACATGGCGCCTGGACCCCTTCCTCCTCAGGGGCCACCTGTGCTGTCATGATATCCCTCCTGCTCTGGGTTGCTACACTGGGGGGTGTGAGTTCTGACTAGACCAAGTTTCTGCGCATCCATCTCGAAGTGGCCTTTTCTTTATATCCTTAGTTGTTGAAAAATCTGTTCTGCTAGTCTTCAGATTGTTCTCAGAGATGGTTGTTCCTTATGTAGCTGTAGTTTTGGTCCTGAGGCCTAAATATTGTTATGACTATGAGTCAGTCTTTGACTTATTTGTCTCCCTAGTGTTACTCACTTGATAAAGGAAGAGGGATCAGACAACAGGGGCCTTTACTGTGCTGATAGCATCCCAGGCAGGAGTGTCTCCTCCACCCTCCTCTCCACCCAAAGTTAGTCATGATCTAAGGGTTAGTTCAGCACCTCTTTCTCTTACAGTGAAAATGTGATCCTGTCATTACCCTGCTCCCAGTGCTTTAGTCTTTTGCCATTAGAATAATTACCTGTTTCCATAAGGTGGCACAGAAGAACATTTATGCCTAACTCTGCCTGTATGTCCAACTTCATCTCTTGCCACTCCGAGCCTTACATTCTGAACCATCATGAATAAAAGGGGTCCTCTTCAGTTGTGTTGGGATGGGAAGCAAATACTGCTGTGTACCCACTATGTCTTTGAATATGTTACTTCGTCTGCCGTGAATAATTTTGTCATCACCTATTCTCTGGCATAACCTAACATGCCATCTGAGAGTCAGCTCACCATTAACTCCACAGGTAAAGTTTTCCTTGAATTTCTCCCCCTTTAAGCTCCCTCCTGTGTACTCCCCAAATACCTTTCTCAGTGCTCCATATATCTGCCGTGTCACTTGTCGCATTGTGTTCTAACTGCTCACTTTTCTCTTCGCTCCATAAAACTGTGAGCTCCTTAAGGGAAGTAATGGTCAAGTGTATCCAGTGCCTGCACATAGCATTTAGGATGTGTGTGCAATGGAGGAACTCGTGTGCTTTTCAATTTTTCATTTCACTTAACTGTACAAAGACTTTTAGTTGTGCCGGAAGTGTTTCATGTCATGAAAATCTTCTTAGGAAGACTCTCAATTCCATGAAGGGAATAAATGTTATACATACTTACTTGTAACTCTTACAGTACCTGTGTAAGGTCAGGAATATGAATAGGAACTCAAAAATACTTTAAAATTTAACTCATACCACAACAGCAAATACAGAAATACAGAATTTCTAATTAAATCTACTTGACACAGCCATACACTGATATATTCATGCATGATATGGGGTATATAGTCTGAAGCCTGATAAATGCATTTTAACAGCTTTATTGAGGTATAAGTGACATATCATAAACTGTACATATTTAAAGTGTATAATTTGATAAGTTTTGACATAACTTGTGTAACTGTGAACCTGTTACTGCAATCAAGATAGTGGATAAGTCTGCCACCCTCAAATGTTTCCTTTTGGCCCTGTATAGTTCCTCCCTCACACCTGTCTCCGTCCCTCTCCCCCACACTCCCACCCCAGCAATATCCCCAGGCAACCACTGACCTTTTTATAACTATAAATTAGTTCACATTTCCTAGAATTTTTATAAATAAAATCATACACTATGTACTATTTTTTGGTTTCTTTTACTCAGTGTATTTATTTTAAGATTCATCAGTGTTGTTTCATGTGTCAATAGTTCACTCTTTTTATTGTTGAGTAGTATTCCATTGTACGTATATACCACAATTTGTTTTTCCATTCACCCACTGAAGGGCATTTGAGTTGTTTACAGCTTTTGGCTATTATAAATAAAGCTGCCATGGACGTTCACATCCAAGTCTCTGTATGGACTTAGGCTTTCATTTCTCTTGGGTAGTAACTAGAAATGGAATGCCTGGGTGTATACTTCATTTTTAAAGAAATGGCTGAACTGTTCCACAGTGCTTACACCATTTTATATCTCCATCACGAGTGTGTGAAAACTCTGGTTCTTCTACATCTTCACCAACACTTGGTAGAGTCAGTCAGTGTAACGTTAGCCCTTCTAATAGGTGTGCAGTGGCATCGTTTTGTGGATTTAACTTGAATTTCCCAGATGACTAATGTGCTCATTTGCCATCTGTATATTTTTTTGATGAAATATTTATTCAGATCTTTGGCTCATTTTTTAAAAGTGCTTTATCACAATTCGTTATTTGCAAATATCTTCCCCATTCAGTGGCTTGTCTCTTTATTCTTTTACCAGTATCTTTCAAAGTACAGACATTCTTAATTTGATGTAAACAAATTTACCAAATTTCCTTTTATGGATTGTGCTTTTGGTGTCATACCTAGTAAATCTTCTGTAACCCAAGATGACAAAGATTATCTCCTATGTTTTCTTCTAGAAATTTTATACTTAGGTCCATAACCTATTTTGAATTAATTTCTATATATAGTATGAGGTATGAATGAAAGTGTTTTTTTGGCATTTGGTAACCAATTATTCCAGCACCACTGCTTGAACAATCTATTCTTTTCCACCAAATTGCCTTTGAAACTTTGTTGGAAATCTATTGTCCATGTATGTGTGGGTGCAGATCTATTTCTGAACTCTGTTTTGTTCCATCGATGTCTCTGTCTTTACATCAGTACTACACCATCTGGATTACTGTGGGTTGATCATGAGACTTGAAGTCAGGTAGTGTAAGTCCTTCAGCTTTGTTCTTTTTTTCAGAGTGGTTTTAGTTATTCTGAGTCCTTTGCATTCCTATATGACTTTTAAAAATAGCTTGTCGTTTTTCACACAAATGTCTGCTAGGATTTTGATTTGGATTGTGTTTAATCTGTAGAACAAATTGGAGATGATAAATGTCTTTACAATATTGAGCCTTTTAGTCCTTGAACAGTCTGTACTTATTTAGTTCTTTAATTTGTCTCAGCAGTGTTCGTAGTTTTATGTTCAGGTCTTGCACATTTGATAATGTTGTGAATGGCATTTAAAAAAAAATTCAGTTTCCAACAGTTCATTGCTAGTATGTAGACATACAGTTGATTTTTGTGTATTGATCTTTTATTTTGCAACTTTGCTAATAAGTTCACTTATTAGTTCTAGTAATTCTGTTAAATCTATTTTATAGGTTTCATTGAATTTTCTACTTTGATTATTATGATGTCTGTGAATAAAGGCAGTTTTACTTCTTCCTTTCCAATATGGATGCTTTTATTTATTTTTCTTCCCTATTACATTATCTAGGGCCTCCAGTACAATGTTGAATAGAAGTGTGGTGAGGGCACATGTTCTTGACTTGTTCCTCACCATAGTGGGAAAGCATTCTGACTTTTACCATTAACTGGTATTAGCTATAGTTTTCGTTTGTTTCTTTGTTTTGGTAGATATCTTTTACCAGGTTGAAGAAGTTCCCTTCTTTTCCTGCTTAGCTGGAGTTTTGGAGTTTTTATTAGGAATGGATGTTGTATTTTGTTAAATGCTTTTTCTGCATCTATTGACATAATCATTTCCTTTTTTAGTCACTGATGCTCCATTCATTTTTTTGTTGTTTTGCTTTCTGTATTTCATTTTGAGTAGTTTCTGTTGAAAATGTCTTCAGGTTTACTAATCTCTTCTTTTGCAGTGTCTAATCTGTCTTTAATCCCATCTAATGTATTTTTCATACCTTACATTGTAATTTTTCTCTGTACAAGGCAAATTTGGGTCTGTTTTATATCTTTTATGTTTCTACTTAACAAGTTTGTGCTTTCCTCTAGCTTCTGAAATATAAGGAATATAGTTATAATTGTTTTCATGTCCTTCATACTCATTCTGTCATCTGTGTCATTTCAGGGTTGGTTGTTTTCCCACAAGCAACGTATTGGTCAGTTCCCAACTGAATACTCAAGACGTCCTATGCACACCTCTCAGGTTCCCACCCTGTGCAGCTCTCTAGCCACCATGCTGTCCCAAGCTCCACCTGCACCTCTTTAACTCAATGAGGTGGTTGGACTCTGTCCCTGTTCCTTTCCACTCTGAGTCAGAAAGCCCTCTTTAGGCAGGAGCTATGACAAACAAAGGGCCCACCTTGCTTGTTTCTCATCTAAGCATCATTGACCTTCATTGCTAGATGTTCAGGGTCTCGAATACCATGGTTTTGTATATTTGGTCCAGTTTTTTTATTGATCCAGGTGTGAGGGAAAATCTGGTCTCCTTCACTTAGTTTTGGCTGGAATCTGAAGTCAATAAACATATTTCTAATTGATGTAATATAATGAAAATCTATTTGCAGAGGAAGGCTGGTCAGATTTAAACTCTTTCCTTTAACATCATCTTCTATTACCCCCAAAAAGTGGAACCTCTCTTTAGTTTTAGAATTACTTTCTTTGTGAATAAATAAAATAATTGACAGTGAGCCTATTTACATTAGTTCTGAAATTAATGATGTTCAGAATTGATTGTAGATTTTATTATTTCATACTCTTTAAGTCACATTTATTTTTTGACACTGTGTAGGTAAATTTATTTCAAAAGCCTTGTTTAGAGAAGGGAATTAAAAAATCTAGTCAAGGTAATAATTTATAGTAACTATTATGGGAGTCCAGAGCGGGGGGAAATGTGTTAATCCCAATGTTTTGTCAAAGAACACTTAATTTATAAATTTGTTTTTTGTAATAAAAGTATGTGCTCTTTTTGGCAGTCTTTCATTAAAGCCATGGATATTCATGTCAGCCATCTGTGTGATATGCCAGCACACATGATTTATTGAGAAAGTTACTTTAATGATCCTTTTAGTGTGTCAAGCTTTATAAATTCTCTCTCAACTTCTTGCTAGCTAAGGAACATGAATCTGCTTGCTAAAAGTCTAAGTTGACTCAGGTGGGCTAACAAACGTAAATTCTCTTGACTCATATTGCAGGTGGAGTAACCAGCTCTTTCTTGAAATGAGGTTTTGTTTTGTACCTTAGTTCTTTTATAGGTATGGATTAAAAAAGATCTTTATTCAAGGAATTATGCATAAAACATTTTCAGTTGAATCCTAGTGCAGGGAGCTGCACTAGGTTTGTTATGAAGAGTATTCTATTGACAGATAATTCAGATAATGTGGCCTTATCCTTAGCTGCTGTTTAACTAACTGAGCTTCTTACCTGGTATATATTTTACTTATCTTTTAAAGAAATGAACTTCTGAATGGGAATAAGCATTTCACTATTTGACTAGGAGAGTAAAATGACAGCATTTGGTAATTGAAATTTTCTTATAGTTAGTAGTAGTTTAAAATTTGCTGCCTTAGTATCCTTTTATATATTTCCCTAGAAATAGAGATTTTGAAATATTTTACATTTGTATGTCTTATTAAGTTAAAATTTTAAGTATTGTTACTTCTTCTTGTGTTGGTATTTTTAATTAAAAAGTACATTAGTCCAAATGGACTTAATAGATATATATAGACTGTTCCATCCAAAAGCAGCAGAACACACATTCTTTTCAAGTGCCCAAGGAACATTCTGCACATGCTAAATCACATGCTAGGCCTCAAAACAAGTCTTGGTAAATTTATGAAAATTGAAATCATATTAAGCATCTTTTCTAACTGCAATACTATAAGACTAGAAATCAACTACAGTAAAAAAAACTTCCCCAGACACAAACATGTGGGGGCTAAACAATATGTTACTGAACAACCAATGGGTCACTGAAGAAATCAAAGAAGAAATTTAAAAATACCTGTAGACAAATGAAAATGAAAGCACAATGATCCAAAATCTATGGGATTCAGCAAAAGCAATTCTAAGAGGGACATTTATAGTTATAAAAGCCTACCTCAGGAAACAAGAAAAATTTCAAATAAAGAATCTTACTGTATACCTAAAAGAACTAGAAAAAAGAACAAACAAAACTCAAAGTTAGTAGAAGGAAAGAAATCGTAAAAGATCACAGCAGAAATAAATGAAATAGAAACTAAAAAAAAAAATAGAAAAGATCAATGAAATTAAGAGTTGGTTCTTTGAAAAGATAAAATTGATAAGCCTTTACCCAGACTGATTAAGAAAAAAAGAGAGGGCCCAAATTAATATCAGAAATTAAAAAGAAGACATTATAACCTATACCACAGAAATACAAAGGATCATAAGAGATTACTAAGAACAACTATATGCCAATAAAATGGACAACCTAGAAGAAATGGACAAATTCCTAGAAATGTACGTTCTCCCAAGACTGAACCAGGAAGAAATAAGAAAATATGAATAGACCAATAGCCAGTAATGAAATAGAATCAGTAATAAAAGCTCCCAGCAAACAAAAGTCCAGGACCAGATGGCTTCAGAAATGAATTCTACCACACATTTAGAGAAGAGTTAACACCTGTCCTTTGCAAACTATTCCAAACAATTGCAAAGGAAGACATGCTATCACCCTGATATCAAAACCAGACAAAGCTATCACACAAAAAAATTACAGATGAATAGCACTGAGGAACATGTACAAAAATCCTCAACAAAATCTTAGCAAACGAAATTCAACAGTACATTAAAAGGATCATACGCCAATAAATAAATAAGTCAAGTGGTATTTATTCCAGGGATGCAAGGATGGTTCAATATCTGCAAATAGATCAATGTGATATATCACATTAAGACAGTTGAAGTATGAAAATCATATGATCATCTCAATAGATGCAGAAAAAGCTTTTGACAAAATTCAGTATCCATTTATGATAAAAACTCTGCACAAACTGGGTAGAGGGAACATACCTCAACATAATAAAGCCCATATATGATAAGCACACAGCTAACATCATACTCAGTGGTGAAAAGCTGAAAGCACTTTCTGTAAGATCAGGAACAAGACAATGATGTCCAGTCCTGCCACTTTTATTCAACATAGTATTTGAAGTCCTAGCCACAGCAGTCAGACAAGAAAAAGAAATAAAAGGAATCCAAATTAGGAAGAAGTAAAACTGTCACTGTTTGCTGATGACATGATACTAAGAGAATCCTACAGACACCACCAAAAAACTATTAGACCCCATCAATGAATTCCATAAAGTTGCAGGATGCAAAATGAATATACAGAAATCAGTATACAGAAATCTGTTGCATTTCTATACACTAACAACAAACTATCAGAAAAAGAAATTAAGAAAATAATCTCATTTACCATTACACCAAAAAAACTAGGAATATATCTAAATAAGGGGGCAAAGACCTGTACTCAGAAAACACTGATGAAAGAAATTGAAAGCAACACAACAGATGAAGAGAAATACTGTGTTCATGGATTGGAAGAACTAACGTTAAAATGACCATACTACCCAAAGCAATCTACAGATTCAGTACAATCAAAATACCAATGACATTTTTCACAGAACTAGAACAAATAATTCTAAAATTTGTATGGAACTACAAAAGATACTGAATTGCCAAAACAATTTTGAGAAGGAAGAATGAAGCTGGAGGTATCAATGCTTCCTGATTTTAAACTATACTACAAAGCTACAGTCATCAAAACACCATGGTACTGGCACAAAAACAGACACATAGATCAATGGAACAGAATAGAGAGCCCAGAAGTTAACCCATTCAGCTACGTCAATTAATCTGTGACAAAGGAGGCAAGAATGTACAATGGGGGGAAAGACAGCCTCTTCAATAAATGGTGTTGTAAAAACTGGACAGCTATGTGCAAAAGAATCAAACTGGACCACTCTCTCACATCATGCACAAAAATAAATTCAAAACAGATTATTTAAGTGTAAGACCAGAAATCATAAAAGTTCTAGAAGAAAACATAGGCAGTATGCTTTTTTTTTTATTTTTTTATTATTAGTTTCTGCTTTATAACAAAGTGAATCAGTCATACATATACATCTGTTCCCACCTCCCCTCCCTCATGCATCTCCCTCCCTCCCACCCTCCCCATCCCACCCCTCCAGGCGGTCACAAAGCACCGAGCTGATCTCCCTGTGCTCTGCGGCTGCTTCCCACTATCTATCTACCTTACGTTTGGTAGTGTATATATGTCCATGCCTCCCTTTCCCTTTGTCACAGCTTACCCTTCCCCCTCCCCATATCCTCAAGTCCATTCTCAAGTAGGTCTGTGTCTTTATTCCCGTTTTACCCCTAGGTTCTTCATGACATTTTTTTTTTTAAATTCCATATATATGTGTTAGCATACGGTATTTGTCTTTCTCTTTCTGACTTACTTCACTCTGTATGACAGACTCTAGGTCTATCCACCTCATTACAAATAGCTCAGTTTCGTTTCTTTTTATGGCTGAGTAATATTCCATTGTATATATGTGCCACATCTTCTTTATCCATTCATCCGATGATGGACACTTAGGTTGTTTCCAGCTCCGGGCTATTGTGAATAGAGCTGCAATGAACATTTTGGTACATGTCTCTTTTTGAATTATGGTTTTCTCAGGGTATATGCCTAGTAGTGGGATTGCTGGGTCATATGGTAGTTCTATTTTTAGTTTTTTAAGGAACCTCCATACTGTTCTCCATAGTGGCTGTACCAATTCACATTCCCACCAGCAGTGCAAGAGTGTTCCCTTTTCTCCACACCCTCTCCAGCATTTATTGTTTCTAGATTTCTTGATGATGGCCATTCTGACTGGTGTGAGATGATATCTCATTGTAGTTTTGATTTGCATTTCTCTAATGATTAATGATGTTGAGCATTCTTTCATGTGTTTGTTGGCAGTCTGTATATCTTCTTTGGAGAAATGCCTATTTAAGTCTTCTGCCCATTTTTGGATTGGGTTGTTTGTTTTTTTGCTATTGAGCTGCATGAGCTGTTTATAAATTTTGGAGATTAATCCTTTGTCAGTTGCTTCATTTGCAAATATTTTCTCCCATTCTGAGGGTTGTCTTTTGGTCTTGTTTATGGTTTCCTTTGCTGTGCAAAAGCTTTGAAGTTTCATTAGGTCCCATTTGTTTATCTTTGTTTTTATTTCCATTTCTCTAGGAGGTGGGTCCAAAAGGATCTTGCTGTGATTTATGTCATAGAGTGTTCTACCTATGTTTTCCTCTAAGAGTTTGATAGTTTCTGGCCTTACATTTAGGTCTTTAATCCATTTTGAGCTTATTTTTGTGTATGGTGTTAGGGAATGATCTAATCTCATACTTTTACATGTCCCTGTCCAGTTTTCCCAGCACCACTTATTGAAGAGGCTGTCCTTTCTCCACTGTACATTCCTACCTCCTTTATCAAAGATAAGTTGGCCATATGTGCGTGGGTTTATCTCTGGGCTTTCTATCCTGATCCACTGATCTATCTTTCTGTTTTTATGCCAGTACCACACTGTCTTAATTACTGTAGCTTTGTAGTATAGTCTGAAGTCAGGCAGCCTGATTCCTCCAGCTCCGTTTTTCGTTCTCAAGATTGCTTTGGCTATTCGGGGTCTTTTGTTTTTCCAAACAAATTTTGAAATTTTTTGTTCTACTTCTGTGAAAAATGCCAGTGGTAGTTTGATAGGGATTGCATTGAATCTGTAGATTGCTTTGGGTAGTAGAGTCATTTTCACAATATTGATTCTTCCAATCCAGGAGCATGGTATATCTCTCCATCTATTTATATCATCTTTAATTTCTTTCATCAGTGTCTTATAATTTTCTGCATACAGGTCTTTTGTCTCCTTAGGTAGGTTTATTCCTAGATATTTTATTCTTTTTGTTGCAATGGTAAATGGGAGTGTTTTCTTGATTTCATTTTCAGATTTTTCATCATTAGTGTACAGGAATGCCAGAGATTTCTGTGCATTAATTTTGTATCCTGCTACTTTACCAAATTCATTGATTAGCTCTAGTAGTTTTTCGGTAGCATCTTTCGGATTCTCTATGTATAGTATCATGTCATCTGCAAACAGTGACAGCTTTACTTCTTCTTTTCCAATTTGGATTCCTTTTATTTCCTTTTCTTCTCTGATTGCTGTGGCTAAAACTTCCAAAACTATGTTGAATAAGAGTGGTGAGAGTGGGCAGCCCTGTCTTGTTCCTGATCTTAGTGGAAATGGTTTCAGTTTTTCACCATTGAGGACAATGTTGGCTGTGGGTTTGTCATATATGGCCTTTATTATGTTGAGGAAAGTTCCCTCTATGCCTGCTTTCTGCAGGGTTTTTATCATAAATGGGTGTTGAATTTTGTCGAAAGCTTTCTCTGCATCTATTGAGATGATCATATGGTTTTTCTCCTTCAACTTGTTAATATGGTGTATCACATTGATTGATTTGCGTATATTGAAGAATCCTTGCATTCCTGGAATAAACCCCACTTGATCATGGTGTATGATCCTTTTAATGTGCTGTTGGATTCTGTTTGCTAGTATTTTGTTGAGGATTTTTGCATCTATGTTCATCAGTGATATTGGCCTGTAGTTTTCTTTCTTTGTGACATCCTTGCCTGGTTTTGGTATCAAGGTGATGGTGGCCTCGTAGAATGAGTTTGGGAGTGTTCCTTCCTCTGATATTGTTTGGAAGAGTTTGAGAAGGATGGGTGTTAGCTCTTCTCTAAATGTTTGATAGAATTCGCCTGTGAAGCCATCTGGTCCTGGGCTTTTGTTTGATGGAAGATTTTTAATCACAGTTTCAATTTCAGTGCTTGTGATTGGTCTATTCATATTTTCTATTTCTTCCTGAGTCAGTCTTGGTAGGTTGTGCATTTCTAAGAATTTGTCCATTTCTTCCAGGTTGTCCATTTTATTGGCATAGAGTTGCTTATAGTAATCTCTCATGATCTTTTGTATTTCTGCAGTGTCAGTTGTTACTTCTCCTTTTTCATTTCTAATTCTACTGATTTGAGTCTTCTCCCTTCTTTTCTTGATGAGTCTGGCTAATGGTTTGTCAATTTTGTTTATCTTCTCAAAGAACCAGCTTTTAGTTTGGTTGATCTTTGCTATCGTTTCCTTCATTTCTTTTTCATTTATTTCTGATCTGATCTTTATGATTTCTTTCCTTCTGCTAACTTTGGGGGTTTTTTGTTCTTCTTTCTCTAATTGCTTTAGGTGCAGGGTCAGGTTGTTTACTCGAAATGTTTCCTGTTTCTTAAGGTGGGATTGTATTGCTATAAACTTCCCCCTTAGAACTGCTTTTGCTGCGTCCCATAGGTTTTGGGTCGTCGTGTCTCCATTGTCATTTGTTTCTAAGTATTTCTTAATTTCCTCTTTGATTTCTTCAGTGATCACTTCATTATTGAGTAGTGTATTGTTTAGCCTCCATGTGTTTGTATTTTTTACAGATCTTTTCCTGTAATTGATGTCTAGTCTCATAGCATTGTGGTCAGAAAAGATACTTGATACAATTTCAATTTTCTTAAATTTACCAAGGCTTGATTTGTGACCCAAGATATGATCTATCCTGGAGAATGTTCCATGAGCACTTGAGAAAAATGTGTATTCTGTTGTTTTTGGGTGGAATGTCCTATAAATATCAATTAAGTCCATCTTGTTTAATGTATCATTTAAAGCTTGTGTTTCCTTATTTATTTTCATTTTGGATGATCTGTCCATTGGTGAAAGTGGGGTGTTAAAGTCCCCTACTATGATTGTGTTACTGTCGATTTCCCCTTTTATGGCTGTTAGTATTTGCCTTATGTATTGAGGTGCTCCTATGTTGGGTGCATAAATATTTACAATTGTTATATCTTCTTCTTGGATCGATCCCTTTATCGTTATGTAGTGTCCTTCTTTGTCTCTTCTAATAGTCTTTATTTTAAAGTCTATTTTGTCTGATATAAGAATTGCTACTCCAGCTTTCTTTTGATTTCCATTTGCATGGAATATCTTTTTCCATCCCTTTACTTTCAATCTGTATGTGTCTCTAGGTCTGAAGTGGGTCTCTTGTAGACAGCATATATATGGGTCTTGTTTTTGTATCCATTCAGCCACTCTGTGTCTTTTGGTGGGAGCATTTAGTCCATTTACATTTAAGGTAATTATTGATATGTATGTTCCTATTGCCATTTCCTTAATGCCTTTGGGTTCGTTATTGTAGGTATAGTCCTTCTGTTGTGTTTCTTGCCTAGAGAAGTTCCTTTAGCATTTGTTGTAAAGCTGGTTTGGTGGTGCTGAACTCTCTCAGCTTTTGCTTGTCTGTAAAGGTTTTAATTTCTCCATCAAATCTGAATGAGATCCTTGCTGGGTAGAGTAATCTTGGTTGCAGGTTTCTCTCCTTCATCACTTTCATTATGTCCTGCCACTCCCTTCTGGCTTGTAGAGTTTCTGCTGAGAGATCAGCTGTTAACCTGATGGGGATTCCCTTGTGTGTTATTTGTTGTTTTTCCCTTGCTGCTTTTAATATGATTTCTTTGTGTTTAATTTTTGACAGTTTGATTAATATGTGTCTTGGCGTATTTCTTCTTGGATTTATTCTGTATGGGACTCTCTGTGCCTCCTGGACTTGATTAACTATTTCCTTTCCCATATTAGGGAAGTTTTCAACTATAATCTCTTCAAATATTTTCTCAGTCCCTTTCTTTTTCTCTTCTTCTTCTGGAACCCCTATAATTCGAATGTTGGTGCGTTTAATGTTGTCCCAGAGGTCTCTGAGACTGTCCTCTGTTCTTTTCATTCTTTTTTCTTTATTTTTCTCTGCATCAGTTATTTCCACTATTTTATCTTCCACCTCACTTATCCATTCTTCTGCCTCAGTTATTCTGCTATTGATCCCATCTAGAGTATTTTTCATTTCATTTATTGTGTTTTTAATCGATGCTTGATTCATCTTTAGTTCTTCTAGGTCCTTGTTAACTGTTTCTTGCATATTGTCTATTCTATTTCCAAGATTTTGGATCTGTGAAATAGAATCTTGGATCAGCTTTACTATCCTTATTCTGAATTCTTTTTCAGGTAGACTGCCTATTACCTCTTCATTTGTTAGGTCTGGTAGGTTTTTATCTTGCTCCTTCACCTGCTGTGTGTTTTTCTGCTTTCTCATTTTGCTTATGTTACTGTGTTTGGGGTCTCCTTTTTGCAGGCTGCAGATTCGTAGTTCCCGTTGTTTTTGGTGTCTGTCCCCCGTGGCTAAGGTTGTTTCAGTAGGTTGTGTAGGCTTCCTGGTGGGGGGGACTAATGCCTGTGTTCTGGTGGTTGAAGCTCGATCTTGTCTTTCTGGTGGACAGGTCCACGTCTGGTGGTGTGTTTTGGGGTGCCTGTGGCCTTATTATGTTTTTAGGTATCCTCTCTGCTAATGGGTGGGGTTGTGTTCCTGCCTTGCTAGTTGCTTGGCATAGGGTGACCAGCACTGTAGCTTGCTGGTCGTTGACTGAAGCTGGGTGCTGGTGTTGAGATGGAGATCCCTGGGAGATTTTCGCTGCTTGATATTATGTGGAGCTGGGAGGTCTCTTGTGGACCCGTGTCCTGAAGTTGGCTCTCCCACTTCAGAGGCACAGCACTAACTCCTGGCTGCAGCACCAAGAGCCTTTCATCCACCCGGCTCAGAATAACAGTGAGAAAAAGTAGAAAGAAATAATTAGTAGAAGAAAGAAAGAGAGATTGAAAGAAAGGAAGAAGGGAAGTAAGGAAGGAAGGAAGGAAGAAAGAAAGGAGGGAGGGAGGAAGGATGGAAAGAAAGGAAAGAAAGGAGGGAGGGAGGGAGGAATGAAAGCAAAAGGAAGAGTGAATGGAAGAAGAGAGGGAGGGAGGGAGGAAGGAAAGAAAGAAAGAAAGACAGGAGGGAGGGAGGGAGGGAGGAAGGAAGGAAAGAAAAAGAAAGTGGAAAGAAGAAGGGTGGGAGGGAGGGAGGGATGGAGGAAAGAAAAAGAAAGAAGGAAAGGAGGAGCAGAGGGAGGGAGGGAGGAAGGGAAGGGAGGAAAAAAAGAAAGAGCAGGTAAAGTAAAATAGAATAAAGTATGAAATATAGTAGCGTTATTAAAATTAAAAAGTAATTATTGAAAAAAAACACGGACCGAAAGAACCCTGGGACATATGGTGGAAGCAAAGCTATACAGAGAGAATCTTACACAGAAGATTACACATACACATTCACAAAAAGAGAGCAGGGGGAAAAATCAAAAATCTTGCTCTCCAAGTCCACCTCCTCGATTTGGGATAATTCGTTGTAAAAAGAGGAAAAGGGCGAAAAGTCTGAAATCTTGCTAAGTCCACCTCCTTAATTTGAGATAATTCGTTGTAAAAAGAGGAAAAAAAAAAGGGGGGGGAAAGTCTTAAATCTTGTCCTCAAGGTCCACTTCCTCAATTTGGGATGATTCGCTGTCCATTCATGCACTCCACAGACGCAGGGCACATCAAATGGACCGTGGAGCTTTAATCCGCTGCCTCGGAGGCTGCACAGAGAGATTTCCCTGTCTCTGCTCTCACAACTCCCGGGTCCCAGCCTTGGACCTGGCCCCGCCTCTCCGCATAGGTCGCCGGAGGGCGTCCGTTCTTCGCTCAGGCAGGACGGGTTTAAAGGAGCCGCTGATTCGGGGGCTCTGGCTCACTCAGGCAGAGGGGAGGGAGGGGAATGCCCTCTCCTCGCGCACCAGGCAACAAAAGGGAAAAAAGTCTCTTGCCTCTCCGGTAGCTCCAGACCCTTTCCCCGGACTCCCTCCGGGCTAGCACTAACCCCTTCAGGGTCTCTTCCTGCCGCCAGCCCCAGACCTCTCCCTGCGCTCCGACTGAACGCTGATACCCGAGCCTCAGCTCCCAGCCCCGCCCGCCCTGGCGGCCGAGCAGACAAGTCTCTCGGGCTGGTGTGTGCCTGAGGGCACCGATCCTCTGTGCCAAAATCTCTCTGCTTTGCCCTCCACACCCCTGTTGCTGTGCTCTCCTCCGCTACTCCGAAGCTTTCCCCCTCCGCCACCTGCAGTCTCCGCCCTCGAAGGGGCTTGTAGTGTGTAGAAACCTTCCCTCCTTCACGGCTCCCTCCCACTGGTGCAGGTCCCGTCCATATCCTATTGTCTCTGTTTATTCTTTTTTTCTTTTGACCTACCCAGGTATGTGGGGAGTTTCTTGCCTTTTGGGGGGTCTGAGGTCTTCTGTCAGCGTTCAGTAGGTGTTCTGTTGGAGTTGTTCCACGTGTAGATGAATTTCTGATGTATCTGTGGGGAGGAAGGTGATCTCCGCGTCTTACTCTTCCGCCATCTTCCTCCGGCCCCTTAGGCAGTATGCTCTTTGACATCAGCCTTAGCAATATGTTTTTGGGATCTGTCTCCTCAGGCAAGGGAAACAAAAGCAAAAATAAACAACTGGGACTACATCAAACTAAAAATCTTGCACAATGAAAGAAACTGTCAACAAAATAAGGCTGCCTACTGAACGGGAGAAGATATTTGCAAATGATATATCCGATAAGGAGTTAATATCCAAAATATACAAAGGCTCAATATCAAAAAAACAAACAACCCAATCAAAAAATTGGCAGAAGATCTAAGTAGACATTTCTCCAAAGAGGACATACAAGTGGCCAAAAGACACATGAAAAGATGCTCAACATTGCTAATTATTAGAGAAATGCAAATCAAAACTACAACGAGGTATTACCTCACACTGGTCAGAATGGCCATCATCAAAAAGTCTACAAATAATAAATGCTAGAGAGGGTATGGAGAAAAAGGAACCCTCCTGCACTGTTGATGGGAATGTAAATTGGTGCAGTCACTATGGAGAACAGTAGGGAGTTTCCTTAAAAAACTAAAGATAGAGTTACCATTCGATCCTGCAATCCCGCTCCTGGGTATTTATCTGAAGAAAATGAAAACACTAATTAGAAAATATGCACCCCTATGTTCATTGCAGCATTATTTATAATAGCTAAGATATGGAAGCAACCAAAGTGCCCATCAGTAGATGAATGGATAAAGATGTGGTGTGTGTGTATATCCACACACACCACACACACACACACACACACACACACTGGAATATTACTCAAACATAAAAAAGATCGAAATATAACCATTTGTGACAACATGGATAGACCTAGAGGGTATTACGCTTGCTGAAGTAGGTCAGACAGAGAAAGACAAATACTGTATGATTTCACTGATAATATGAAATCTAAGAAACAAAACAAATGAACAAACATAGCAAAACGGAAACAGATTTATAGATACAGAGAGCAGGTGGTTTCCAGAGGGAGGGCGGTAAGGGGAGGAAAGAAATAGGTGAGGAGATTAGAGTTGCAAAATTCAGTCTGAAATGTACAGTGTGGGGAATATAGTCAATAACTATGTAACTAGACATCGTGATCATTTTGAAATGTATAGAAGTATTGAATCACTATGTCGTGTAACAGGAACTTACATAGTGTTTTAGGTCGATCATACTTCAAAAACAAACTCATAGGAAAAAAGATCAGATTTGTGGTTAGCAGGGACGGGAGGTGGATGGAAGGGGAACTGGATGAAGGCCGTCAAAAGGTACAGACTTCCAGTTACAAGATAAATGAGTACTAGGGGTGTGATATGCAACATGATACCTAGAGTTAACACTGCTGTGTGCTGTAGAGGCAGGTTGTTAAGGGGGTAAATCCTGAGAGTTCTCATCACATGGAAAAAGTTCTTTTTAACTTTTTAAAGTTTTGATGTGTTTGAGTTGATGAATGTTCACTAAACTTATTGTAATAATCATTTCCTTTGTATGTGAGTCCAATCATTATGCTGCACACATTAAACTTACATAGTGAGGTATGTAAATTATATCTCAATAAAACTGGAAGAAAAGAATTAAAATAAAAAGTACATTGTACAGTTTAATTATTGCTGTGATACAATCCTCTCAGACATTTTAGAAAAGTGATTATTTAAGGCTTCTTGTCTAATAGAAGATTTTCAGAAGTGAAGAACTGTGTGGTACCAGAGTAATCTTTTAGTCAGTCGATATTAGTTAGATTTTTAAAACATTAAATTTGAAACAACAAGGTCTTTAGAGCTCGTCCCTGTAATCTCTAATATTTTGTCTGCTGCCTCACACGTACTCTAGCAACAGACTCCTGGATTTCTGTCTGTGAGGCCAACCTGAGGTATCTGGGGACCAGAACATCTAATGAGAGAGATTGCTCTTCACCTGCTGTTTCTCACTGGGTCTTGACCCTGATTCTCAAGATACCAAGTTGAGTCCACTAAGAAGTTCTAGTGAAAGTATTTTTCTGTTGTTCATAACATACCTTCCATTCTCACTCTGCAAATGCTTTCTGCCCCCGACTTCACTCTCATGCAGTGGTGCTGTCCCAGCACGACACAGGCCAAGTTCTGGGCGGTGCCAAATTGCTATTTAGCATACGACAGTGGTTTCCAAAGTGGAGTTTGTTTCCCGTCCATTCACAAAGTAAGTCATTGGGCTGTGTGAAGAAACTATTAGAACTTGTATTTATTTTTATTGTTATAATTTTTAAAGTTTTTGTGTAAAATAATGTATATGTCAGTGAGTAGTACATATATATCAATAGTTTATAAATAATTAAAATACACATATAATGGGTATATGTACTCTAATTTTATTTTTGCTTTTGGTGGTGTATGATCAAAAATTTTTGAGACCGGATAAGACTCTTATAGTGCATCTGGGTGAGGGTTTTTATTCTGTTATTTGTCAGTTCCTCCATAAATATGAGCTTCATGATATGCACAATGTGTGTATGTGTGCGTGCACGCGTGCCCCCTCATATGTGTGTTTTTCTTGTGAAAAATTCCGTGGCTCTCACCAGATTCTCGGGAGTCTTTGGCCCTAAAGATCAAATATGCTGGGCTTCCCTGGTGGCTCAGTGGTTAAGAATCCACCTGCCAATGCAGGGGACATGGGTTGGAGCCCTGGTTCGGGAAGATCCTGCATGTCGTGGTGCAACTAATCCCACGTACCACAACTACTAAGCCTGTGCTCTAGAGCCCACGATCCACAACTACTGAAGCCCGTGTGCCTAGAGCCCATGCTCCACAACAAGAGAAGCCAGCGCAATGAGAAGCCTGCGGGCACCTCAACGAAGAGTAGCCCCTGCTTGCTGAAACTAGAGAAAGCCCGCGCTCAGCAATGAAGACCCACTGCAGACAAAAATAAATAAATAAAATAAATAAATGTATTTTTAAAAATGCATAAAATCAAATATGTTTATCTGGGATCCCTGGGCCATGAAACCACTGAAGTTCATTTTGGGAGGACTGTACCTTGTTTACATATAACTGCCTAGTTTAAAGTAAGTGGTACTAACTGATTCACTTTGTTATAAAGCAGAAACTAACACACCATTGTAAAACAATTGTACTCCAATAAAGATGTAAAAAAATAAATAAAAAAATAAGTGGTACTTCATTTGAAAAATAATATATATGATTAGATAACATATTCTTTTTGCTTTTTAATTAATTTTTGACTGCATTGGGTCTTCGTTGCTGCGCGCGGGCTTTCTCTAGTTGCGGCGAGCGGGGGCTACTCTGTTGCAGTGCGCGGGCTTCTCACTACGGTGGCTTCTCTTGTTGTGGAGCACAGACTCTAGGTGCACGGGCTTTAGTAGTTGTGGCTCGCAGGCTCTAGAGCGCAGGCTCAGTAGTTGTGGCGCACGGACTTAGTTGCTCCGCGGCATGTGGCATCTTCCCGGACCAGGGCTTGAACCCATGTCCCCTGCATTGGCAGGCATATTCTTAACCACTGTGCCACCAGGGAGGTCCCATATTCTTTTTAATAGATTGAAGTCTTATTAAGTCTTTAGTCTGATAAACTGCTGCCAGAATTGTTGCCATGATCTCATGGTTTGACCTATGCTGCATACTCTACTAGGGTCTGGGTCCCTTTTACCTTCTTTTAAAAGATATTTTATTGTATGTTTTCACTAACTTTATACTTCTTTAAAATATTATGATAGTTTAATGTCTCTCAAATTCAAATACATTGGCCCTGGATAGATGTGGTTACGAAAGAGCTGCTATTTGAAACCTGCTGTTTTTCTGTTGTCTCCATAAGCTGCTTTTGTGGAGTCTGTCTGTATAATAGGTGATGGGATTGCATTGAGTGGGGATGTGAGTTAAGTTTAAAAGTCAGCTGATAAGGTGAAATTGAGTTTAGTCAAAGTTATTCTTGAAATTCTTAGATCACCCATAAAATTAAAGGGATATGATTTTGTCTATACAGTCCTTTGTGGTTAAAATTTTATATGGCCCCGAGTAGCTCTTCAGTTTCTTCCTTAAAGAGTGTCAACAATCCCATCATCTCTCAGTTGACTGACCACTTGAATGCTGTTTTACTTATTTACTTATTCATTTACCAGTAGTCAGAAAAACCCTACCATTCACATATTCTTTCCAGTAAGTGTTGGGCCTAGGACACGAGCTCACTGAATAGAATGACTATTCAGATTTTTTTTTCAATAAGAAGACTTGTTTTTTAAATGTGTATAGGTGAATTTAAGTAACTTCAATGCATATATGATACAACTGCACTGCATTTCCAACCTATACAACATAATTACACTGTATTTCCAGCGTTGGCCATTTCCCTGCACAAGCCTGTAGCATCCAACTCAGATGAATAATGTGTGTGTGTGTTTTTTCCCTTGGAAAGGAATCTATTTGTTTATTCGTTATGTAATAAGTTTTAAGTATGTGCGAGGCATTGCTCTGGGCATTGGAATTATAGGAATGAAAATGACACAGTCCCTGTTCTTATAGAACTTACATTCTAGTGGCGAAAGTAGGCAATAAATAAACCACAAAGGAGGGCTTCCCTGGTGGCTCAGTGGTTGAGAGTCCGCCTGCCAATGCAGGGGACATGGGTTCGTGCCCCGGTCCGGGAAGATCCCACATGCCGCGAAGCGGCTGGGCCCGTGAGCCATGGCTGCTGAGCCTGCGTGTCCGGAGCCTGTGCTCCACAATGGGAGAGGCCACAACAGTGAGAGGCCCGCGTACCGCAAAAAAAAAAAAACAAACCACAAAGGAAAAGAAACATTTCGGGCAGTGTGTGCTGTGAAGAAACATAATCAGGGTGGAGGGCCTTGGCAGGTCTGCTGTCTGGGGAAGGGGAATCAGGTGGCCTCTCGGAAGAGGTGACATGTGAACAGGAACCTGCATGAAGAGGGAACAAGGGTGGGGGAGGTGAGAGGGTTTGTCAGGTGTCTCTTCCATCACAGCCCTAGTTTCCTAGTGCAGGGGAGCAGGCTGCACCCACCCGCCCCACACGAGTGGCACGGTGGGTTTCTTGTCGATGTAGGCGAAACTTCTGAGCAAGTGACTCATGTCAACGCCATTGCTTATGGCTTCCAAGAGGCTGCGATATGTGGGCAGAGTCGCTTAGGGTTGACTGGGGTTTTCCCACCAGGTAACAGCCGTGCGTTTTACCTAGGATCCCACTAACAGAAATGAGAAAGTCCATGGAATTTGATCCATCTGATTTGTACTTTATCTTGTTATGTATATATAAATTTATTGTACCTGATTTTATTAAGGGCTATTTTATTTATTTTTAACAGGAATCACTAGATTTGATCTACTTGGAGACTTTGGAAGGTTTAATTGGCTGGGAAATTTCTATATTGTGTTATCCTACAATTTGCTTTTTGCTATTATGACAACATTGTGTCTGGTCAGAAAATTCACCTCTGCTGTACGAGAAGAACTTTTCAAGGCCCTAGGTAATTCTGAGGTTTATGGGTATTTTTCTCTTTTTCTACTTATTAATAATTTTGACATTTCAGCTAATTTTAAGTCTTCACCTATTCATTTTTCCAAATGTGTAAATCCTTAGAGGTCACATTCCTGACCCACTACTTACTGGTTATGCTCTTGTATAAAATCACTTCATTAAGTCTCATCTTTCTCATCTGTAAAATGGTGATAATATCTTCTTCTTTTAGGACTGTTGTGAATATTAACTGAAATAGTTCTTTTAAGGGCCTAAGCATAATCCTAGCACATGGTAGGAGCTCAGTAAACATTAGCTCTTTGATTATGATGATGAGGGTAGGTGTGATGAGCTGAGGAAGATGATGTGCTAAAGGCTTATATTTTGGTATTGATACCTCTTACTATTTTTTAGTTAAAGGTTTTTTTGAGGATTGGATTTTATAGGTATCAGGCTGACCCACAATTATAATTCTCTTCAGTTAGTCAAATAATAACTCAGAATAAAAATATTAGTGTTCTTGGCATTAATAAGAGGGAGGGCATTCATTATGTATTCTACGAGTCATATGCACTGTGACAGTAGTAAAAACTCATAGGTTTGGTTAAGCTATAAAGGGTACAAATGTAACCTATGAATGTATTTTTCATGCCTGCTTCAACATTAGTACTAAACGTATTTCAGGCTTTGTATTTTAGGAATACCAGGACAATATAAACTGTCTTGCTGTATAAACCCTCTTGGGTTTAGGGTGTGTAATTTTATAAAAGAAGGGAAAGGTACTGATTTATTGTAGAAAGTCCTGACATTAGCTCATTTACCTGAATTGACATCATTTGAATGCTTATACTCCGTATTCCTTTGTGGCTTTTAGCTATTGCAAAAGGCAACATAATGATTGATTCGTTAAGATTCTGTTTTCAGTTACTTTAAACCTTATGAACAACAATAAAGCTTTGCAAAGCACCAAGCCTTTCCAGCCCTGATGCTTGAAAGGATGACCTTTAGGAAGGAAAAAGGATTTCAGATTATCTATACATGTCTGTTTTACTGCAAATTTATCGTGAGAGGGGGTGGCTGATGAGATATTGGCCCGAAAGGGAAAGTTACATCTCATTTCAGCTGAAGCACCATATAATTTATGGATTTTAATGCCTAGGTTCCTTAATGCTGGTCAGATTAAAATCTAAAGATGAAGTCAGAATCAAACAGTCCTCTCAGCCAAATTTTTAGAGTTAAAATTTCATTTTTAAGCCTGTTGTAGCATCAGCAGTATTAGTTAGCCATAATCTCAGATAAATTCCTACTTACCATTCACGAAAATGAGATGGTTATGAATAAATTGCAGTAAATTTAGCGTTTGAGTTGGGTATTCTGGATACCATCTTGCTAAGGAAGTCTTTATTAAAGCAGTAAAATGTAATTTAACCTAAGGTAAAGGTTGTAAATGTTGTGTTGGCTCTTTGGCCATAAGAGGCAGTGAAATCATCAAGAGTTGTGTAAAACATCTAATAGATACAGTTTTTTTTCCCTAATGTTTTCTGTTACTCTTTGGAAGGCTCTAAGGAGGCAATGCCTTATGCCTAGAAAAAGATCCTCATTAAGTGTATGTCATGTGTGAATGATCTGAGATCTTAAATATGATTTCACTGGGAATCATAATTTGATTATAAAATATAAAATTTAACTATATCCTTTCTTTTTTCTTTTTCTTCTTCTTTTGTGTGTGTGTGGGAGGTGGGGTGGGAGGGATTTTTCCCTCTGCTGCTGTGCGTTGAGAATCATAACATCTATCTCATAGAGTACCTGGCACATAGCAGACACTCAGAATGTAGCTACCATGATGGTGGTGGAGGTGATTGTTTTTGCGAAAGAGAGACATTGTAGTTTTCCTGAATGCATAACCTGTGCTACACCCAGGTTTTAGAAGTAACTCATTGAAATAATCGATCCTAAAGGGGTGCTGTTCCAGTGAGGGCATTGATCACTTGGTCGCTGCTCTCTTTGCCCTCTTCCTTCTGTAGCCGGCCTGTGTTAACACGCTTTCTCACGTCCAGCAGTTGTAGGTGCCTTCTGTCACTCAGTGGCTTGGCCGTTCCTGAGACAAGAACTGTTTTTTTGTGTGTGTTGGATTGATTTATTTTTCCTTTCCCAGTCATGCATCATAGACAGGCTCAATTTTACCTTTTCTTTCATTAAGATATGCAGTGATAGAAATTTAAAAATTTGGAGTGCTATGTTGGCTTGCGAGGGATATAAAATTGCTTACCAGTCAGGTAGACAACCATCTGAAATTTTAGGGGAAAAATCATCTTATCCAGGTATATTCTTACAAATATCTGAGCCTCATAAAAATTGTTTCCTCAAAATCTTTTCTATGGATGTGTTGCTTATGTGTTCTTGATTGTCTTTATGCTTCATTTTGTTAAAGTGCTCAGAGCTTTAGGGCTTCCCTGGTGGCGCAGTGGTTGAGAGTCCGCCTGCCGATGCAGGGGACATGGGTTCGTGCCCTGGTCCGGGAAGATCCCACATGCCGTGGAGCGGCTGGGCCTGTGAGCCATGGCCGCTGAGCCTGTGCGTCCGGAGCCTGTGCTCTGCAACGGTAGAGGCCACAGCAGTGAGGGGCCCGCATACCGCAAAAAAAAAAAAAAAAATAAGTGCTCAGAGCTTTAATGCCACTTAAACTCTTAAAATTTCTTCTCACTTTTCTGCCTGTGAGGGCACAGTATTGTTCTGTGTGTCAGGTATACTATGTAAATAATTGCTGTATGATACAGAGGGAAAGTAATGTAACTTAAAAGATAGTAATAATCTTTTACTCTGTGAAATATCTTTGAGTAGTGAAATCTTCTTTATGGTCAGTTTGTTCTGTTGCCACTTCTTTCTTCTTGGTAGTGTCTTCCGTTGCTTTTCTTTTTACTTGCATGCTTTATGTTTTGGTGTGTCTTTCCCTGCATTTTCCTGTGAGTGTGTATGTATGGGTGTCTTTTAAAACAAAAATGGGATCATCCTCGTTTCAGGTTGTTCCCTGGGAAGGGCACTAGGGTGTGGGGATAAGCTTGCAGGAGGAGGTTTATTAGCAGTTGCTCTTGGGACCAAGGTCGAGGGCGGGGCAGGGGCAGGAGCTGTGCGAGGGCAGTGGCCGCTGCATCTCACCGGAAGCCTCAGCCGGCCCCGTGGGATGTTGGATGAAGGAAGGACTCCCAGGCTGCCCTGAACTAGGGGAGGCCTGACTGCCTCCTGGGCAGCTGTCTTCAGCTCAGGCCCGGGCGCTGCCCGTGGGGAGAAGGGCCCTTTCATCCTGCAGGGAGTGTAGCCAGAGGGGCACAGTTCCCTCAGGAGCACGGCACACTCTGCCCGACCTCTCAACAATGCATTACTTCTTACATTTTCTTCATTTTCCTGCAGGGCTTCATAAACTTCACTTATCAGATACTTCAAGGGATTCAGAAACCGCAAAGCCTTCTGCAAATGGGCATCAGAAAGCACTGTGAGACCCACAGCACTGCTCTGCAATCAAGAGCCTGAGCACCCCAAACTCGTGACATTCCCATCAGTCAGGGATGTTTCCTGCTGACTGTGGTCCACGTTTACGGCCTGGGCCTGTCAGTGTTGTTTTCATAATCTAAGAGCTTGGCTGTTGCAGGTCTTCTTATTTTTATTTACCTTTGGGGTGGCCATTGTAGTTCCCAGCCAAGTGCAGCCTCCTCAGGGCGGCGCGCCTTCTGGGGCCATGTTTGCTTGCATCAGTTATGCGCCCATATGAGAGTGTTAGAAAAGGCCAACTTTGGGGCTTTCTAAGGATTCACTTAAATCTTGTTATATATTCCATTCAAAATGAATTCCATTCATGCCCTACATGAAAGGGCATCCTTGGTACTTAGATGTGAAATTTCTGCAAAAAATGAAAGTTTATAGATGATATTGCAGTGGGTACATTGGAACTGTAAATGGTTGCAAATTATATTTTTCACTTCCTTAAAGAAAAAACAAAAGCATAGTTCTGATTTATGTTACAGAATGATATTGATTGGACTTTGAGTCAAGGGAAAAATACAAAATTCTTTTAAAACTTGAGCCTTGGTAGAATGCCACAGGAATACCTCCTACTGTCCAGTGGAATAAGCTATGGTAGGAAGTATAATGTAATCATAGTTCTCTGACAGTTTATGTGTATATAATTCAATATTACCTCTCATAACATAGTTGCCAGTGTTGAATACACTTGTAACTTAGATTTTGCCTTATAGGCTATACGTACACTCAGTTTTTTTTAAACATTTTTTTCAGAAATCCCTTAATTCCCTGTGTCCATTATGAACTATAAATGCTCTGTGGTAGACACCCCTTCTGTCGCCACAGTCTTCAGGCTTTGATCACTTCTGTACATGCCAGTTTAAACATCAGACTTAGGAACGTTACCATTTTACACCCAGAACACACAGCATCAGCATTCATGATGTAAGAAAAGTTTTGCAGTGTATCGTGGTCTGATGATCATTCAGTTATTAAATTGTAAATAATTCTTGGGATGGGTTCTTGACTTTAAGTCCATTGAATAAAAGCTATAACATTATACTCCGTGTTACCATCCACTAGGTTCGAGTACCAGAAATTGTGCCTCTGCAAAAATAGCAGATGGGTCCACTTGCACACAGTTCATACCATGCAGCCTCTATAAACACATATGTTCATATGCGCTGTGTGTATGGCAACAGATTGTGTTCAGACAAAAGTAAAAGAACAGTTTTCTCAAATTGTTGAATTTAAAGGTTTTTTGGGGAGAAATTTATGAAAAACAGGCTATATATATTTTGACATCAAAAATTTCCACTTAGATCCAATATAATAAGAGAAAGTAACCCAAAGCTCCATTGTGTATACTTCTCCTTTATTTATACCTCTGCATTTCCTTCTGAGCTTCTCTTCTTGTTAAAATGCAGCTTAGTTTTAAAATAAAAGAACATTTTGTGATTCTAAACAACACTCAGTAAATACCACCAGTCTAGTACGGGTGAATTTCTCAGCATAAGATCCACATACTGAGAAAATGAATAAAAATTGGCTGCTTTCTAATTTTACTGGTAATTATACCTATTTAAGTGTTAATTGCAAGTTTTGATTTTTACTGAAACTTGCTTGCTTTGAGCAGACCAGGTCAAGGGGAGAAGAGAAAGGAATTCCTTTAAATAAAACAATTATCACTTTTAACTTACACTAATTTCAGGGCAGACATCCAGAGGAAGAGCTTCTGGGTATTTGTAAGATGTCTGAAAATTTTTGAGTAAAATATTAAACTTTTCAATGTCTATATCAACTCTTTGTTCATTTGAAAGTTTCTTTCCATCAGAGGACTTAAGCCAGGTTTGGATTAGTAAGGAGTGAAATGTATTATAAATTCCTGAAGCTCGTAGTGGATGCTTCTTCACTGCCGTGTGGAATAGAGGGACGGTTTTGAACCTTGGGTGCAAGATGCCTTCTGTGGAAGCAAATACAGGTTGTCACATCCTCGGTCTGCACGTAATGACAACCACTTGAGGCTCTAGAAACACCTGGTGTATTCCTGGTCACAAGCACAATCTTCCTCCTGAGTGAGACACTTACTCTAAATGCAGGTGCTTCTCTTGGATGCGCACTGGAGGCTGGCATATGCACCTGTGGCAGAAGTGGGTGCAGCACACTGAGGCCGAGCACTGGAGGACTGGTAAGGACAGACAGGCACCCGTGAGCTTCCTGTTACTGCAGTTGTGAGTGCAGTGAAGGGAGGGCACGAGGCCTCAGGTCTGAGGTCCCGGTGCCGGCAGTCGGACAGGCCTGAAACTGCCTTCCTTCTAAGTGGATGGGGTACATCACTGACTGCGTTAAATCAAATGCTCCTTTTATTTTTTCTCACCACTAGGATCTATTTTAAAAGGGCATTAGGCACTGCAGTCACAAAGTTTCTTGAGGAGACTAGGCCAATTCTTATTATTCGTTGGTTCTACAGTATGTAAATAAATTATTTTGAAGTTATAAATTTTACAGATTATAATGTTAGTAATGATTTTTACTGATTTTCCAAGATATTTCTTAGGTTTAAAATTTGTTTAGCTTTATATACATTCTATGTAAAAATAGACCTGCTGTAAATATGAGACTTTATGTGAAAATTACACACACACACACACACACACACACACACACACACAGGTTAGCACCTTCAGTGCCACGCTGAGGGGTTGACAGTGGATGAGAATGAAACCTTCCTGGTGGTTCTCAGTCTCAGATGCGTCAAAGGTGCCTATATACCTGACCTTCAGGACACCGGCTTCTGCCTGGTTTTCTGGAGCAGTCGGCCTCCCTGTGGCCTCTGTAACCGCCTTATTTGCCAGCAACACAGGCTTACATCGTGTGAAAGCCCTAGGTGGCTTTCTATGTTGTTAGCACAGTATTTAGTGTTTAAAGGCAGAGTTCTTAAAATAAATTTTTTAAAGTATGAGGATACATGCAGTACTGACTTTTTAAATTTTTAAAAAATTGGTATGTTACTTTAAAAATAATGTTTGGATGCACTGGCAAATTATTTTTGTTTACACAGTGTTTTGTTTACAGGTTATCAGTCTTGTTTCTATGAGATACGTTTAGTGTGACTTTTTTTTTTTTTTTTTTTTTTTTTGCGGTATGCGGGCCTCTCACTGTTGTGGCCTCTCCCGTTGTGGAGCACAGGCTCCGGACGCACAGGCTCAGCGGCCATGGCTCACGGGCCCAGCTACTCCGCGGCATGTGGGATCTTCCCGGACCGGGGCAAGAACCCGTGTCCCTGCATCGGCAGGCAGACTCTCAACCACTGCGCCACCAGGGAAGCCCTAGTGTGACTTTTAAAATGTCTCAAATTAAAATTTTACAAAAAGTGATTTCATATTTTGGTTTACAAGTACTCAAATGTGGTTTTTATTTTTTAATCTTAAATGCCATCATGGCTAAAACTTAAGGGCATATATAGGTTATTTTCATTTCAGTTTTATAAAGGGCAATAACTATTCTGATAGAATGTTGAATTGAGGAAGGAGTGGATATTTTCTCTCCTTTTTGTTGGGGAGTTTTTGATAGATCAGTTTCTTGCAACCTAAAATGTAGCATCAATAATTGAAATCGGGCTTCCCTGGTGGCGCAGTGGTTGAGAGTCCGCCTGCCGATGCAGGGGAAGCGGGTTCGTGCCCCGGTCTGGGAGGATCCCACATGCCGCGGAGCGGCTGGGCCCGTGAGCCATGGCCGCTGAGCCTGCGCGTCCAGAGCCTGTGCTCCGCAATGGGAGAGGCCACAACAGTGAGAGGCCCGCGTACCACAAAAAAAAAAAAAAAAAAAAAAATAATTGAAATCATGTATGTTATTTCTTTGACTTATTTAGATTTGATTTCTCTAATTTCTTCTATTGAAGGACTGAGCCATATACCTGATTGTGGTGTGAGCAGCTTAATCCAGAGTGCTTGGAGGGCAAATGCCTTTAGCATGTGGTTCATTCACTGACAAACAGAAGCCTCTACGGCAGTGGCTTTCAGACTTCTGACCAGAGTAAGAAATCCAGTTTACATTGTAACTCACACACTATACATACAAACAGAAATTTAACAAAACAGTACCTACTTTTACTGTGTGTGATGCATGCTGGCTTTTTCTATTCTGTTTTGTTGGTATTTTTTTTTTAAATACTTGACACAAACCACCAAGTCATTTCCTGGCTGAAAGAATACAAAGCATTTTTTTGGCTTTTGAATATTGTTCAGGTAAAATTCATTATTGCAAATACCACTGAAACAAAAGTATTGCATATGCAAATTACTTGTTCCACTGAAAAGAATGTAATTAAAATCAGTAGAAATTGCTCAAACTCTAAAAAGTGGATTATAAAATTTCAGAACTAAGTGATTGATCCATATGTCTTAAAGCAGTAGTGCTGGGAGCTAGTTTTCAAGATAAGTTATTTAACTTCCAATTCTTTGCAATTCAATTAGGAAAAAGTTTTTTCAAGTTCAAATGTAATCAAACAAGAAATTCACACAAAACCCAGTCATTCTGGATATGACTTTGGTGTTGTGCTCTTCTAAAGGTGTGAAGAAGTCAGGTTCTCACAAGCATGGATTACAGAAAGCAGGGCAGCAGCAGCTGCTGTGCATGTTTTCTGAGGACCAGAGAGAAACAAAAGGATCTTCAGTGTCTCAATGTGAGGAGGCTGAGATTCAAATGTGGGCTGTGAATCTGAGGAAGAAAGTTTTACCAGTTTCTACGAATACTATGTGAAGGATGTAATGTCTTTTCCTTTGAAAAGCTATTATTAAAAGAATGTACTGCTTACAAACAGTGACACTGAGGATCGAGGATTTGGGACACTTCTGGAGCTGTAGTATATTGATTCTGCAGCCTTCCTTTCACAGCCCTCTTGAAATCTTCTACAGTTTTTCTCTGTCGGCTTAACAGTGGGCTTGAGGATGGAGTGGCAGAGGTATTTATTGCCAATGCTAGCCCCTGTCTCTCCCCAGCCTGTGCCTGTTCAGAGAGTTTCGTATCACCTTCACTCTCTCTCATCCTCTCTTTACTTTAGTCTCAGCAGTGATTCACTTCTTTTCTCTTTTTAGTCCTCACTGTGGCATCTCATCAGACCTCGAAGTCAAGGAGGTGAAGGGGGCGTGGGGGAAGGGAGGAGGCGGGTGCGTTGTTCTCCCTCTCAGCAGCCCGGAGACCTGGGAAATGGGGAAATACACGCCTCCATTTTACAGAGAAGGGGCCGAAACACACGAAGGGTAAGGTTTGCTGAGGTCACACAACTAGGGAGTTCAAGAGCTGTCAACGCAGGTCAGTATCACTGAGTCTCACCTCTTCCTGGTTTGGGGGTTTTGATTTCTTAGTGACTCCAGTCGGGTGGTTCAGAATTTTCCAACGGGGCTTCCCTGGTGGCGCAGTGGTTGAGAGTCCGCCTGCCGACGCAGGGGATGCGGGTTCGTGCCCCGGTCCGGGAAGATCCCACATGCCGCGGAGCGGCTGGGCCCGTGAGCCATGGCCGCTGAGCTTGTGCGTCTGGAGCCTGTGCTCCGCAACGGGAGAGGCCACAACAGTGAGAGGCCCGCATACCGCAAAAAAAAAAAAAAAAAAAGGAAAAAAAAATTTTCCAACGCCAGGATATTGAGTCAAGTGTTTGAACATCGTCTGTCCACTTGTCTTAGTGCTGATGGGGAGTTGCAGAAGTGTGGCATAGTCCCAGGGTCCATATTTCTAGGCCTTAGAAACTCAAGCAGACTTAATTCTTTCTCAGTTATGCAGCTAAACATTTAATAATGCAGATAACATAAGTAGATATCTAAGATGTGGTTCTAAAATGAGACCAATTTTATGTATATAGCTTGCAAAAGGGACTTAACTGCTTTAAATTGGTAATAACAGCAATAATAATAGCAGTAGCCACTTAAATAGTGCTTTCCTGTGCCAGGTATTGTTCTAAGCATTTTATATGTGTGTGTATATGCATGTTTATTTAAATATGTAGCTTATTTAATCCTCCTGACAATCCTGTAAAGTAGGCACTGTTAATATTCCCACTTTGCAGATGAGGAACCTAAAGCACAGAGAGGTTAAGTAACCTGCCCAGGGACCCCCAGGACACAGGATTTGAATCCCGGGCCAGCTGGCTCCTGAGTCCTTACCCTTAACCACTTTATAAACATTGCTTCTCAGATAGACTTTACTTACCAGTTACAGCCGATGGAAAGAAGGCACCTGTTTTCACACAGGAGGCCCTGAGACTAGTTGACAGAGCCCTATCTAAGATCAGAGCCTCTGAGACCGAACAAAGGGACTTGTTTAAAATTGTTACCTGTCTTCATGGTGCTTGGTGAGGACACTGAACCAGGTAGAGAACACGTGTGAGATATTTGGGCTTTAAGAATGCGGCTTGATTGCCTTGGAAGGAAGAAAAACTTCGGGAAAAGTTTTTTAAAGATGATGGTTCTGCTCCACGTGTCACAGGTCGCAGCCCTGCAGGTTTCCCGTGGTCCAGCGAGCTCTGCATTTGGGAGGGGTTTAGGCAGAGCCACTGTGAGCCACTGGTTCTCAGCGAGCACAGGCCTGGAACTGGTGGCCTTGAGCCCCAGTGTGGGCTGACCAGAGCTTCGGTTTCCTCATGATTTCTGCATTCCTTTCCCCAACAGGTAAAAGGGGCAGGACCTGCAGTTGTGAAAAAGCACGAGGAAACAGTAGCCATAGTTATCTACCAGTCTGAAAGGGGGGGGAATCACACCCTGTGTACCATGTAGTGGAACACGCCAGGTGGCTTCTGTATCTATGTATGTGTATCTGTGTATGTGCATCTATGTATGTGTTATCTGTGTATGTGTATCTGTGTATGTGTATCAGTGTATGTGTATCTGTGCATGTGTATCTGTGCATGCATATCAGTGCATGTGTATCTATATCTGTACGTATATCTGTGTATGTGTATCAGTGCATGTGTATCTGCGCATGTGTATCTTCATGTGTATCTGTGCATGTGTATCAGTGTATGTGTATCGTGCACGTGTATCAGTGCATGTGTATGTGTGTATGTGTGTATCTGTGCATGTGTTATCAGTGCATGTGTATCTGTGTATCTGTATGTGTATCAGTGCATGTGTATCTGTATCTGTGTATGTGTATCTGTGCATGTGTATCTGTACATGTGTATCTGTGTATCTATGTATGTGTTACATGTGCACCAGGCTGTGGCCGACATGCCACAGCCACTGACAAAGGGCCTGAAACGTTAGGTACTTGATAAGTATTAGCTGTTATTTTAAATAATTTATTTAAATGTTCTCTTATAGTCGCTTGGCACTTTTAAGATAATGTCACAATTAGTTGTAGCAGATCCTATAAAGGACTAAAATAAGACTTTAAAATTTTTGCTAGTGGGGGCTGTATAGGAACAACTGGGACCAGCTCCGTAAAGCCCATTCAGCATTTATCTGGTCCATATGGGGCTTTTCTAAGTGAGTCCTCACTTATCCTCATGGAAATTTTTCATCTACTGGAGTTGCCTAAAATCATCATTTCTTAAATTATGATGAGGATTTTGGAATCGTACAGGCTATGGTAAAAACTTGTAACAAACAAGAAAGCATTTTTGAGTCTCCACATCCTCATTATGTTTATTTGGTTAAGCTCGGAAGTCTAGATGTATCAAACATTAAATTAATTAGTTTCCTTATGAGGCTTTGTCTTTGAAATAGAAGCCAAGTCTCTGTCTACAAAAGGCAGTGAGGAATTCCCTGGCGGTCCAGTGGTTAGGACACAGCGCTTTCCCTCCCGAGGCCTGGGTTCAATCCCTGGTCAGGGATCTGAGGTCCCACAAGCCTCACAGCTCAGCCAGAAAAGGTGGGGGGTTGTGCAATGATATTGGACCATTACAGTGTTTCTGCTGATTTGCCTGATCTAACTCAAGTTTCAGTGTTTGAATTGTCATTGTAATTCCATGTGGTTGCTCTGTGACGAACCACATGCCACCACAGGATTGTCGTATGTATATGGAACCTCCTTTGTTCATGAGCTTTTTTTCCTACCAATAGATGTAGGTTTACGTCATTCCATTGAATGGCTATATAGTATTCCTCTTGATGTGTATGGACCTTTTTTTTTTTTTTTTTTTTTTTTTTTGCAGTATGTGGGCCTCTCACTGTTGTGGCGTCTCCCGTTGCGGAGCACAGGCTCCGGACACGCAGGCTCAGCGGCCATGGCTCACGGGCCTAGCCACTCTGCAGCATGTGGGATCTTCCTGGACTGGGGCACGAACCCGTGTCCCCTGCATTGGCAGGCGGACTCTCAACCACTGCGCCACCAGGGAAGCCCCATGGACCATATTTTAATCAACTCCTTAGGGATGGGTGTCTAGATTATTTCCTATTTCTAACTACTGTAAATACTAACAAATAGCTTTCTACATGTATCTTAGCACACTGTTTTATTATCTCCTTAGAAGTTTGTAATGAAAAACTCCTCTTTCTCGTACTCTCACTATTTCACTTGTAGCCACCAAATGTGTGGGTTTTTTTCCTACACCAAGTATTTCTCCAGTTCTCTGTGGATAACTACATGGGTGTCCTACAATTAATTCTGAAACTATCTTCATGAAATTAGTGCACACCCACATGTTAGGGGCTCAGTCCCAATAAGACTGGCTGCCTACCCACCTCGTCACCCCTGCTTCAGATGCTGATCCCAAGCCCACGCTGTCACCTGTGCTTCTGACCAACCAGCTGTACATCAGAGGGTCCCAAGACCCCCTCCTCCAGTTCAGTAGTTTGCTAGAGCAGGTCACAGAATGCTGGAAAACAGTTGACTTGCTAGATTACCTGTTTCCCATAAAGGATACAAGTCAGGAACAGCCAGATGGAAGAGATGCACAGGCCAGGTTTGGGGAAGGGGCACTGAACTTGCCCACCCTCTCGGGGTGCCCCACTCTCCGAGAGCCTCCATGCGTTCACCGACCCGGAAGCTCTCGGAGTCCCTTCAGTTAGCGGTTTTTGTGTCTGTGGAGGCTTCACTATATAGGCGTGATGGATTAAATGATTGGCCACTAGCGGTGAGCTCACCCTCCAGCGCCTTTCCACTCCCCAGAGGTCAGGAGGGTGGGGCTGACCCCTAATTAGTTGGTTGGTTCCCCTGGCCATCCTTGGGGAGTTTCCAGAAGTCACCTCATTCGGTGTGGAGAAAAGGGAACCCTCCTACACAGTTGGTGGGAATTGGTGCAGCCATTATGGAAAACAGTGCGGAGGTTCCTTAAAAAAACTAAAGATAGAGTTGCCATATGATCCTGCAATCCCACTCCTGGGCATATATCTGGAGAAAACTCTAATTCGAAAATTTACATGCACCCCAATGTTCATACCAGCACTATTTACAATAGCCAAGACATGGAAACAACCTAAATGTCCATTGACAGATGAATGGGTAAAGAACATACACAACAGAATGTTACTCAGCCAAAAAAAAAGAATGAAATAATGCAGTAAGTCAGACAGAGAAAGGCAAATATCATATGATATCACTTATATGTGGAATCTAAAAAGTGATACAAATGAACTTTTTTATAAAACAAACAAATTCAGACATAGAAAACAAACATGGTTACCAAAGGGGAAGGGTGGGGAGACAAATTGGGAGTATGGGATTAACAGATACACACTACCATATATAAAATAAATAAACAGCAAGGATTTACTGTATAGCACAGAGAAGTATATTCAATATCTTGTAGTAAACTATAATGGAAAAGAATCAGAAAAAAAAAGAATATAGATAAATACGTATATATATGTATAACCGAATCACTGTACACCTGAAACTAACACAATATTGTAAATGAACTCTACTTCAATTAGAAAAAAAGAAGTTACGTCATTCACATAAGCCCAGGTGTGGTTGAAAGGGGCTTGTTATGAATATAAAAAGATACCCTTATCCTCTTATCACTTAGGAAATTCCAAGGGTCTTCAGAGCTCTGTTCCAGAAATGGAGGAGGACCACGTGTATTTTTTATTATAAGTCACAATGTCACATAATTCCTAGAAATGAAAGTGGATCAAAGAGAATGCACACTTCCAAGAGAAAGACCATATCAACATGCTCTCAGCAGCAGCATGTGTGTGTCTAGCTAACACTGGATTTTGCCAGTCTTTTACATTAGTGGCAGCTTGATGGGCAAATACTGTTTTTCTCACACTTTTAATAACTAGTGGGGGGAACTTTAAAAATTTTTGGCAACTATTTGTATTTCTGCTTTTATGAGTTACTAAATATACTTAGCCCATTTTTGGTATTTCTTATTGTTTTATAAAACCTTTCTATTACAGCAGTAAATATTTGTCTTTCTGTTGTGTTGTAGATATTTTTCCTGGTTATTTGTTTTTTTAACTTGTTCACATTGTTTTCTGCTACATGGAAATCTAAAATTTTGAAGTAGTCAAAATTGACAATTTCCCATAAATTTTTTGATATCGTACTTAGGACTTCCCTACTCCAAGGTAAAAATATTTACCTGTTTTTGTCTCTAACTCCTTTAATTAAGATGTAGCTCACATATCACATGTTGGGCTGCACCCTACAGGCCTGCAACCCCTGTAATTGCCCAGTCGCGAGACCAAAGAAAGAGCCTGGTGGTGGCAACAGAGACATCAGTGGTTTATTGGACTCAGGATCTTACCTCTGAAGCAAAGTCCTGCAGTGGCACCTCCGGCTGTGGGGCGGGGCGGGGGGGACGGTTATGGGGGACGGTTACGGGGGATGGACATCAGGTCGGCTGGTTACCAGGGAGACTATCCTAGTGGAGCTGTTCTGATGAGAAGATATGGACGGTCAGTAGCTGGGGCCGGGGACAAGCATGTAGGCAGTTACTGATCAGGCTCTGTGATGAAGAGGGAAGG
Organism: Hyperoodon ampullatus; assembly: GCF_949752795.1. Classification (NCBI taxonomy): domain Eukaryota; kingdom Metazoa; phylum Chordata; class Mammalia; order Artiodactyla; family Ziphiidae; genus Hyperoodon; species Hyperoodon ampullatus. The sequence goes on along the minus strand of NC_136922.1, from coordinate 107,171,216 downwards.
TCAGCCAGGTGAGCAGGGTGTAGGTGAGGCAGGGACTGGTCCAGCAGGGGATGTCCAGAGAGCAAGAGTGCAGCTATCTTGGGGGGCTTGACCGTGCACCATAAAATTCACTCTCAGAGTATACAGTTCACTGGTGTTTAGTGTTCAGAAGACAAAATTCAGCCAAGTAAATTGAGGATCTAATTGGCCTTATTAGGTGGCTTATGATTAGGGCAGCATCCCATCTAGCACCTAGAAGGAGCTCCCAGGGGTTGTACAAAACAGAAGGTTTTTATAGGGAGAAGGGTGGGACAAGGGAGCTATTAGCCAAAGAAAAGGGAGGAATATTTTTAGTTCAAGACATCATGTGGGGGAAGGGAACAGCAAGGGTTTCATCATGCAGATTGCCTCCTCTTCCTCTGGGGGTGGAGAGGGCCCACGTGGCAGACCACCTCCTTGGTGAGGACTAGAAGATTCCAGACTGGTTGATCAAGATTACATTTCTGGTGAAGGCCGAAACTGCAGTTAGGTCAGGTATCATGGGCTTTAGCACAAGAGACACAAGTGACCATTTTGGGCCTGTGGTTTTTCTCTTTTAACATTAAGTATATTCACAAACATCACCACCATCTAATTCCAGAACATTTTCATCACCTCAAACATAACTACTTTTAAGCCTTCGTTTTTTGGTAATCAGGCATTCCTTTATCTGGAGTTTATTTTGATGAAAGGAATGAGATAGTGGCTGTGCAGACCGTCACTGGCACACAACTCTTCTCCTTCATGCTAAGCAGCACAAGTCCGGTTTTCTGTAAGGTGGCAGTGTACCCAGCCCCCCACGGCTCACATGGCTCAGGGGTGATCAGGGAGATTGCTGTGTAGGGCCCCCGGAAAGGTGACTCCAAGAAGTGAGTCCGCCAGGAGAAGCACCGTGGATGTGACAGGGAATTATGACTGGGACTCTGAGCCACTTCCCACCATGAACTTACCTTGAAGATGGACAGTCACAAGAGCTTGGGTGCCCGTGGGGTGCACAGCTGCCCTGCCTGCCCTCCTGGGGCTCCTTAGGAGATGGCAACTTGTCTTGCACTCAGGCCGTCGCAGTCAGGTCCGACGTGAGCACCTGAATGCAGTTCCAGCCGATCCTTGGTCAGCTTTATTGTTTCCCCAGATGATGAGTCAGTTGTGGCAATTTAGTAAACAATATATGTGATTTCAGTGCCTTTTCCATAAACCAATTGTCCATAAAATCAAGCTTATTTCTAAATTCTATAACCTGAAACTCTAATTAGTATCTCTCATAAACTGTTTTGAAGATTATTCGCCTGTTTTGATGTAGCAAACACTAACCTTGTGTTCGGAATTATGAATACTTAGACGTACTCTTCATTTCATGGAGCTCTTGTCAATGACTCATTCTCCTCTGTCTGGAAACTTCCACATAGTATGGTGACATCACTGTATACACTTGGCTTATAATTTGGAAGGTACATTCTTTTAGACATTAGCATTCTTGTTGGCAAAGAAAATTCTTGTTCACAAAACATCTCAGAGACAATTGATCAAATTTGTAGATTAGCTAACACTATTGTATCAGTGTTCGTTTCTGGTTTAGACAATTTTACTATGGCATGTTAACATGAGGAGAAGCTGGGTGAAGGCTACATGGGAATTCTATTATAGCTTTTTTGTACATCTAGATTATTTCAAAATTTCAGAAATAGCACGTAACAAAGAATTTTGCCAAAGTGTAATCTTTGATCTTAGGCATTTCACTCTCTGGGCAGAGATAGGTTATGGCCTGGGCTCATGAATTCAATATTACAACTGGGTATTGGGGCTTATAGAAAACTTCATCCCCTAACACTACCATGAGAACCAGGGATAAAGTTTTTAAAAAGTCTTACGCCAATTTAGGTAAGTTAGATGTACATCCACACTCCCTGCAGAGAGCATAAAGCAAGCATTTGATGGTTCCGGTACGGTATGGTTAACTCTGGTCCCCATGCTGCACATTACATCCCCAGGACTTAGTTTATAACTGGGAGTTTGTACTGTTTGACCCCCTTCACCCAGTTTGCTCACCACCTCCATCCCCCGTCCACTGGCCACTGCCAATTTGTCCTCTGTATCTATGAGTTTGGTTTTTGTTTCTTTAGATTCCACATACAAGTGAGATCATATGGTATTTGTCTTTCTCTTATTTCACTTAGCGTGATGGCTTTAAGTTCCATCCATGTTGTCACAAATGGCAGAATTTCCTTTTTACAGAGGAATAATATTTTACATACCACATGTTCTCTAACCATTCATCCATTGATGGACGCTTAAAATTGTCTTCATGACTTGGTTATTGTAAATAGTGCTGCAGTGAATATGGGGATGCAGACATCTCTTGGAGATCCTGATCTCATTTCTTCTGGATACATACCCAGAAGTGGAATTGCTAAATCATCTGGTAGTTCTATTTTTAGTTTTCTGAGGAACCTCCATACTGCTCTCCATGGTGGCTACGCCAATTTACATTCCCACCAACAGTGCAGGAGGGCTCCCTTTTCTCCACACCCTCACCAGCACTTATTTCTTGTCTTTTTGATAGTAGTCATTCTAACAGTTGTGAGGTGATATCTCATTGTGGTTTTGATTTGTGTTTTCCTGTTGATTACTGATGTTGAGCATCTTTTCATGTACTTGTTGGCCACCTGTATGTCTTATTTGGAAAAATGTTTATTCAGATCTTCTGTCCGTTTTCTAATCAGATTATTTGTTTTATTTGCTATTGAGCTGTATAAGTTCTTTATGTGTTTTTGGATATTAACCCCTTAACAGATATATGATTTGCAGATATTTTCTCCCATTCTGTAGGTTGTTGCCTTTTCATTTTGTTGATTATTTGTTTTGCAGAAACTTGTTTATTTTATATTTTTTGTTTATTTATTTTTGCTTTTGTTGTATTGCTTTTGGTGTCAAATCCAAAAAATAATTGCTGAGATTTATGTCAAGGAGCTTACCACCTGTGTAGTCTAGAAGTTTTATGGTTTCAGGTCTTACGTTCAAGTCCTTAAGTCCATTTTGAGTTGATTTTTGTATATAGTTAAGACTGGGGTCCAGCATCACTCTTTTGCATGTAGCTGTCCAGTTTTCCCAACATCATTTATTAAAGAGACTTTCCTTTCTTCATTGTTTATTCTTGGCTCTCGATCATATATGCGTGGGTTTATTGCTGGGCTCTCTATTCTGTTCCACTGATCTATTTGTCTTCTTATGCCAGTACCATATTGTCATCAGAGTCAAAAGCCTCAACGTCTTTTGAATGAGAGATAGTCTCTTTAAAAATTAGATAGTCTGGCAACATTAAGTTCCATGTTTCAGGATCATGGATCCTAATCAATAACCAACTGCTTTCCCGCTTATCTGTTATTGCTCGGCCGCAGAAGGCATCTGAGTTTGCGCCACTAGAATAAGAGCTGAGGTCCCTATGTGACTTACTTAAGTAGGCACTCTGGTGCTGTTAGCGCTCACTTCAGGGCGGACTCGGGGCCTCGTCTTCGCGTGTCCTCTGCAGGCTCTCAGCTTCCCCGGGAGGAAGTTACCTGTCCACACCCTGTTGTCCATTGAGGTGTATCAGTACACGTTGACCTTGGTGTGAAGTCATCAGCCTGTATGAGGAATACTTCACAAGATCTGTCCCATGAAACTCACCACTGCGTCTTGGGACCTCAAAGTGAGCACCATGTGTTTGTGATGTCATACAGCCGCCTTTTTGTGGGAAAAGTCATGTCTGAGGCAAGCATCAGAGTGGTGGTCTGTGAGATAGGAGGACTGTTGATGTGAGTTGTCTGGACCCCGAGTGCTCAGGAGCAGCCTGGGGGGTGTGTGGCCTTGGCTTGAGCTCTGAGTCTGATGTGGAGGGGCAGCGGCTAGAGGACGTCAACCAGCTGACTCCCCACGGCCGGTGTTCTTGAAAGGAGATCCGAGCCGTACTCCACAGCCACCCCAGTTACCAAGTCAAAAAATGGGAGAGAGGAGGCACTTTTCTTAAAGAGAGAGAGAGGGCAGCCATTTTCTCCCTGAACTCTCTTTAACTCACGGACGAGAGGAATCACATAATGCACGGTTTTCCTGTTTGGGGCCACTGCTAGCTCAGGTGTGTGGGGTATTCATCCTGTATGGATGAACATCATCAGCCTCCTTCTTGCCTTCTTTTGCTACCGCTCTTTTCTTTCTTTCTTTCTTTTTTTTTTGGCTGCACCACGCGGCATGCAGGACACTAGCTCCCCGACCAGGGATCGAACCCGTGCCCCCTGCAGTGGAAGCAAGGAGTCTCAGGCACTGGACCGCCAGGGAAGTCCTCTTGTTTCTTTCTCTTCTCTGGTTCCACCTTAGTTTGTGCTATCTTGTGCTCATCAGAGCTCTTTGGTTGCAGGTGCCAGAAACCAAATTCACCAAGCCCAGGGAACACATCTGGATCTAAGGCACAGTTTGCAGCCAAGCCCAGCTGAGCCCACCACAGAGCAGGCAGCCCCCATCCAACAGATAAGTAATAAATGCTGCTTGTCCTAAGCATTTTTACAGCAATGGGACAATAAGATCATACTCCCTGATAAAATGAAACAAAACAGGGATTTACTAATCAAAATGATAATAAACTAAATACCCAACCACTTGGAAAGGTAAAAATGGTATTTGTAAATAACTCCAGAAATTTATGGATTATACATGGATTTAAATAGCATCACAGACTTTCCCTCTCCCAAGTGAGTCCTCCACCAAACTCACGCTTCTTAGGGCCCCAACTCTTTCTTGGACAATGACCCATTTTCAAATGAGACCTGAAGAGGCTGTGATGTAATCGTATAAAAGTCCACGTGGTGTTTTTGGCTTGACCTGAGAATGTGTTGTCGTCTTCAAACTGTCCAGAGAAGCAGCTACTCCACTGAAGTGCTTTTTTTTTTTTTTTTTTTTTTACTGTTCTGTGGTTGTAACTTGGTCTCCCCCAGGCTTTGTTGGGCATGCTGTTCCAGAAGACTTGTCAATAAGAAAATTACCTGATTTGCCATCGACTTTCACAGCTGTGTGAGACTCACCCCTGAACACTCATGGGGTTTTCACTGCCATGTTCCCCAATGATGACCAATCCCAGATTTCCATCCTCACTGGTTTTCCCTGTGTACCCACTGCCTACAATTAACTAAGGTCTAGGTCAGTAGAGTACTTGGTTGCAAAGAGCAGAGATGGACTGTGCTCACTTTAGCAGGAAAAGAGATTGCTGGAAGGACTTTTGACAGCTCACAGATTCAGTGGGAAGGCTTGAGAAATGGGTTCAGAAAGCAGGCAGGACTGCCGGGAGTCTGGGCAGCCACACCCAGCCATCGTGCCCAGGGACAGGAGTGCAGGGACATGGTCACACATGGCCCTTAGGGGCCTCTTACTATCACTGAGTGACCTGGGCACCCCTGAACTCTCCCCCCAGAGTCCAGGTTTGGGGCCTGGAATCAGACGGACCCAGCCTTCACCGGATGGCTGTGCTCTGCCTCGTGGGCCTTCTGAATGGAAAGTGAGGTCTGGGATCCAGCCTGCCTCTGCTGTCTCACAACAGAAGTGTGTGCTTACTCCTTAAATCATTCGCCAAGTTAGTCTCCAAATTTTGTAAAAATCACATCAGGTCAGAACAGCTCCACTGTGATAGTTTCCCTGATAGCCAGCCAACCTGACGTCCATGCCCCCTATAACTAACTCCACCATTGGAAAGTGAGCACATGCCAATATATGTGGATTTACTCATTTAAATGACGCACATGTATATGGCTATATATAAATAAAAGATATCAGATGAGTGTTTTAAAAGGATGGGGTAAAAAATAAATAACGTACATTTAGTATTTCTTCCCACACGACACTGGGGCTGTTCTGCACCCTTGGCAGGCGTGCTCCTGGCCTTGGCAACCTGTCTGTCTTTTTCCTTCCAGGCCGGGCTTCCTGTCTCCTTGCCTGCAGTTAGCTGTGGCTGCAGTCTTGTGTGCCAGGTGCCCCGGCGTGGCCACAAACGTCTCTGCCTCAGCACATGGGAGAGTCACTGGGGAGCCCGGGCAGAGCCACGAGCCACGGGCCACAAGCCAGGGTCCACTTAGAGAAGCCCCTCAGCCCTCACCCGCTGCCGAAGGGCAGGCTGCTTTGTCTATCCCTGAGGTTTGGGCCTTATCTGTTCCAGCAGCTGGGGCACCTCACCATCACAACTGTGCTTCATTCTTGTAAGTGACCAGGCTCCCAGGAAGATTTCGTGGATTTCTTCACGTATGAACTAAAATGGTATATGTGGCTCTAAGTCATTACTATGTGATTTACTATTTTCTGATGTTGAAACGACTGAATATTTTATTTTCATATCTTGGGTTTATATATTCAAAGTGCTGAAGTACAACAGAAATTTATCCTATAGAAATAAAGCAGTTACTGCAAAACGAGAGTTAGGAGCGGCAGAGGACCTTTAGGTTACTAGCTTGTGGTCGACACTAGCTGTAGGTAAGTACCCAGCCACGCGGGGGCCAGGCCTGGGAAGACAGAGTATTGTAACCCTACTGGCAGCTCCCCTGCAGGCCAATCAGAACCACTGTGGAAATGGGCCAGTGAGCCAGGCTACTGTGTCAGAAGGGGGTCCCTTTACTGTTTCGAGCAATTCCAGCTGGCTCACTAGACGCAGAGCAAATCAGGAAATTACAGAACCTCTGAGACAGAAGTTTTTAGTCCATGCCTCACTTACGTCAACTGATTAAACTCATGAATCTGAAATCTTTTTATAAAGACTAAAATTGGATGGGTTTTCAGCTTTTAAAATATCGTTAGCTTTCCTAAGTACAACTACCAAAATTAAGGTAAACCTTTCCCCCCAAATTATATAATTTTATTCCTGTGAATTCAACATTCAAGAATTTTCTTTTGATAGCAAGAGCGGCAGAGAGGACACACGTGGAAGGGAGAACTGTCCCCCAAGGAGAACTCCTCCAGAGCAAGGAGACACGTGTGGTGAAACACATGTGAGCAGGACAGGAGGACTGTGTGCCGTGACGAGGGGGCCGGGTGAGCCTGGCTGCCGACGGAGAGCGGGCTGAGGCAGATGGAGCACTCGGGGCTCTCCCGGAGCAGGGCCTGCAACACGGAAGGACACGGGAGTTTGTCACGCAGGTTGTTAGTTTCATCATAATAGGAATTTCTGGAAATTTAAGTGAGAACTGTATACTGACAGACATTTCATTCTGTGTTAAAATGACATTAATTATATACATACTCTGCTACTCTTGTGAAAAATGGAAAGGGACAGTAACCCACCTGGGATAACCCATTTTGAAACACAAATAGTTTATAAAATGCTGAACATTAATAATATAGATTTCCTTTTAATTAAGCGATGAAGAGTAGTCTTTTTCAAAATTCTTGATACTATGTAGCTGCTAAACTTCTTTATACATTTTCCTCTTTCTGTGATTTTCTAAGCAAGTGTTTCCTCTGTGGGATTTGGAGTGTCGTTTTTTCACGGCTCCTACAGATGCAAGAGGAGGGCAGGCCGGGACCTGCGGGGAAACCCCGGGGGGCGGGGGAAGAGCATGTGGGGAGGCCTTTTCCCTCGGCGCTTTCACAAAATGCCATCATCAAAGCGGAATTTCACACTCAAGGGCCTTGGCGCTCACCCCAGAGTGGGTGATGAAGGTCCTGGGGCCCCATGTGCTGTGGGCACAGGCCGGGCACCCCCTCTCCTGGTGGGTCCCCCCGCAAGCCAGCACTGCAGAGCCGCTGGCTGCCCTGTCCCGGGCACAGCCTACCTGTGTCTGGATCTTCCCCCAGTCCTCTTCCGTGAGCTCGTGGCCACACGTGTCCTCCAGCTGCTGCAGCACGCTGCGGTTGAGGGCCAGGCAGCGGTCGATCTCTGAGAAGAGCTCGTCTATGTCCGTGTGGTAAGAGCAAAGCAGGCGGTGGCTGATTTCTGTGAACTGGGGACACGGCGGGGGCACACTTACTCACAGGCAGTGAGAAGTTCTGGAGGTGGGTTGAAGGGAAGCACCTTCTTGAGTCCCGACCACCCTTCCTGCTAATTTCCCTTAGGCCCTGCCTCTGAAGAGTACTTCTTGGGGAAATAGACACACGGCGATTTCCTTAATCACTCCAAGTCCAGAGAACTGGTGCATAGATTTTACCAGAACAGGGCACCTGGTTGTAAGCCTTGCTTGTTAGCAGGGAATACATTGATGAGAAGTTGAGAGGAGAAAGGATTAGAATTTTGCACAAGTAGTCACATGGTCTTCCTGGTCTGGCACCAGTTACTCTAGTCTTCACAGGGATGGTCACTGCACAGTGCCGCTTTCCTGGGGCCACCACCAGGCCTTCGCTAATGAGAGCTGCTTCGCTTCCCCTTGCTCCACAGCATCTTCCCCTGTGGTTGCAGATTGTGAATGATCATTTTAGTGTGAACGTTTTAAAAAATGTTTTTAAAAAAACATTTAGAAAGTAATCTTTCCAAGGGAAAGATTCTCTCTTTCTTTCAAACTGGTTACTCATTCTGCTTTTCTCACCGAGCTCTAAAATCATAATTTTGAACCCCACCCCTTGCCTAAGGACCTTAAAAAATAAGCTGAGTTAATCAGCTTATGGACAATTGTTATGTCCCCTTGCTACAGAACACATCTTTAGAACCTACCTTAAAATCCTGTTTTCACTGCTAGTGTAAATATGGAGACAGTGTTACATTTTATCTCAAACTTTTGTTCTGCTTTAGAAGTATTAGCCTTAAATACAGTCTCTAATGTTCTGCCAAGCTCAGTCCTTTTATAAAAGTCTATATTTTGGTACAGAAAGATTTAGAAAAGCACAGTGATCTCAGGACAAATGAGTTAGTTGTTGGCTGTGGCATGCTGTCGCCTCCTGATGGCAGCAAACCAGAATTGCCAGGATGAATGCACACATTTGCAGTGCAAGTTCCCTCACCTGTGATTCGTAAAGTGCAATGTGCCTAGATCACGTGGGAGGTACATGGACTCATGCGTGACTTACCCCAGATGGACCAAAGTGTGTGCATTTTTGGTCCGTTAAGTGGTAACAGTTGCTCACTGCAAAGTAGTGAAACTGTGATATCCTCCAGCCTCCCTACTCTGGACTCAGTCTGGCCTTTGGAAATGTTTACTGTGTGAGTCTCTCTGATCTCTGAATTGTAATCTCCCAAATTAGGAATCTTTAAGTCTTCTGTGTATACCCTTCCATCAAGATGCCATCCACTCCTTTTTAAAAAAGACAAAGTCGTATAGTTATTGGTTTATTAGAAATTTAACGTCTTAAACTTTTTAGGGTTTTTGTTAGTGTTTTGGTTACAGTTGCGCAGGTTTTAGATGGCTTGCCCATTTTCCCATAAGTCCTGCATGATTTTTCAGGAACATACACATTAGCAGGGATGCCTAGATAGGTGAGTGATATTGTGATTCCAAAGGGCTTCAAGATTCCAGAAGTCGGTCTCCTTAGATGGGCTGGGAAGGAAAAAGAGTTTCATGGATTTCAGTTACGTTGTAAAGACCTGGATTATCACTGTGGGTTCAAATCCAGACTCTCAGTTACTAGCTGAGTGACCTTGGGCAAGTTACGTTCGCTGTTGAGGGAATCTTATGAGAAAGGACTGGGCAAGTTCATTTGTACCCCCTCCCTTTTTTTTAGATTCCACGTACAAGCACTATCATATGATATTTGTCCTTCTCTGCCTGACTTACTTCACTCAGTTGAATTTATCTACAAAATGGAAATAGAGTCACAGATTTAGAAACAAACTTATGGTTACCAGGGGGTGAGGGGAGAGGGATAAATTGGAAGACTGCGATTGACATATACACACTACTATATATAAAATAGGTAACTAATAAGGACCTATTGTATAGCACAGGGAACTCTACTCAGTATTCTGTAATGACCCATATGGGAAAAGAACCTAAAAAGGAGTGGATATATGTATATGTATAACTGATTCACTTTGCTTTACACCTGAAACTAACACAACATTGTAAATCAACTATACTCCAATAAAAATTTAAAGAAAAAAGGCCTGTGAACAGCTGGGGCACAGGAGTAAATGGTTTTTATTAAAGAGATTTGGGGATAGGGCTGTATTTGGTCTTATTTTTTTTCTCTCCCTGATCTTCTCAAAGTGCTGTATGATATACTTGGAAAAAACCCTTTTAGTATAATTGTTTTTAGAACTTTCTAAAATGTAAGACTTCACCAGCTAGTCTAGATCGACACCGTCCGCAAGAAATGTCACGTGAGCCATGTCTAATCTTAAAATTTATAGGAGCCACATTAAGAAAAGTTTCTAAATAGGTGGAATTAAATTTAATATTTTATGTAACCCAACATATCCAAAATATTTATCACTTCAAAATGTATCAGTTGAATAAGCTATTGAGATCTTTATATTCTTTCCTTCCTGAAAGGCTTTGAAATCCAAGCACGTTGTGCACACGCATCACATCTCTATCTGGACTGGATGACCACAGGTGGCTTGTGGCTTCCTGCACTGGACAGTGTGGCCTGGCGGCTCAGAAAGACGTACACTAGAAAGGAGCGACCATCATGTCTGGGCACGGAGAGGTAGCCAAGCCAGGGCCACTTCGATAGCTCCTTTGTTAAACGTTTGAAGACTGATGTAAATGGTAGGTGTGATCTGTTGTTTAAAGGGTGTGACAGTGGTGGCTGTCACCTGCTGGCTGTCTTGCTCGTCCTCCCTGAGCACAGAGTGGTCTGCAGAAGTTGGCGTCCCATCCAGAAACCACGTTCCCCATTCCCCCTGTGCTAGGTGGGGCCACGTGACACAGCGTTTCCAATGGGAATGGGGTCTCTGGGCTGGACACACAGGTCTCTGAGGCCCAGGGGATGGTAGGGCAAAAGGATGGCGGGGGACAATATCTGTGTCTCACAGGGTGGCATGCTGTGACTCAGGTCACTGAAGCTTCTATTTTCAGTCGTTGAAATTAGGGGTTTATTTGTTTCAGCAATTAGCAGTGTCCTGGTTGAGAGACTGTGGCTCTTTCATGGAGCTGGGCAGGATGAAAGGAACTGAGCACATCGAACCTCACAGTCATTTAGGTGTGTGATGCGCGGGACATGTTCTCCATGGACGTGGAAGACTTTCCCATTTCAAGTATCCTACTCTCTTGGACATCCCATGTGCGTGGTTTGTCTGTTCATTCGTTTTTATGTGGATAACCTGGCGGGATGCCATGTCTGTGTAAGTCACCTCCATCAGAAGGTGCCTTCACGGACCTGGTGTTCCCTTCCAATTCCCATCTGTCCTGCAAGAAGACTCGAGCCTGCGCGGGCAGTGGGCAGCGGCTGTGGTGAGTGAGCCTGCCCAGCCTTGGTCCCTGGGTGTTAACCAGGATGTGTTCTGGGATTCAGGGAAAGGCCATGCTGTAACACAGCAGGCGGCCCACGGGCTTTGAATCCAGGCACCTGTGTTTTGGGGTTTTGCATGCAGTTGTTTTTCAGCCGTACTTGGAGGTCTGGAGGAAGATGCTTTTCCATCTATGAATCCAATTCTGTTTCTTGCTGATTCTAATTACACTTGCCTGGCAGCTGGATCCTAGCTTATGGGCTCCAGCTGGCAGTGTTTCATTTTCTCTGTTCCTCAGCCTTTCAAATACCTGATAATCTCCAAATAAACTATTGAAAGCAGAAGAGTTCCCTATACTTTATAAAAGGAAGAATTACTTGGAAATTCATACAACTGCCTTCCAATTAATGTTTTATAACTCAGGTTTTCTGTAAATTGGGTTTTCTTGAAGTGTGAGATATTTCCCATATAGACCTATAAGGTAAGGTCTTTTCTTCCTCCAAAATTATACCTCAGAATAAAAAGGATCACGTTCTATTCCAGACCTTACAGAGTATCTCAGATTATGAGGTATGTTCTCAAATTGGTTCTGAACAGAAGTGCTACTTGGAGCAGACAGGTTGGTGTGAAAGGATTGCAATGCTTTTTCTCAGGTGAGGTCCCTGGACCCGCAGCATCTGCATCACCTGGTAACTTGTTAGCATTGCCAACTCCCGGGCCAGCCCAGCCCTCCTTGGTCAGAACCTGCAGGTAGGAAGCAGCCGTCTGTGGTTTAACAACCCCCACGGGGTTCTGATGCTCACTCATGCTTGAAACTGCCATCACAGAAGTTTCCGGATTAATTTTTGAGTCAAAGTTATTTAACACAGCTTTAGTCATCATTCCTGGAGACGTAACCACCCAACTCCAAGTGTGAGGTGTCCCTGTGAGCTTTCAAAGGCCACTTAAGAGAGCAACGGAGTAAATGGGGAGGCCACGAGTATTTATATATCCCTCTCTGTATATATATATGTTAATGTCACGTGTGTGGCGAGGTATCTCTGTGGTGCTCTTCCTACACGTTGAGTGAGTTCTCACGGCTTGAGTTGGAGCTGGTGTGCACGCCGCTGGGTCCCACATGGCCCCAGTGGGGACGGTCCCCGATGTCGCCTCCCTGCGCTGCGGGCCGCCTCCATTCCTTCTCACTGTCAGCTCGGGCGCTGGGAGTGCTGCACTCAACGCTAGCCCACCGTGCAGAGCTCTCCCTGGGTCCCCGGGTTCCCGCCTCTGTTCGTCTGTGGGTCGCTCTGTACGCCAACTACGGGGGACACAGCAGAAACACTTGCTGAAGAAACGGGCTCGTCAGTTTCGCAGATGCAGCCAGCGCCTCTGCGGAGGGCAGGTCTTAATGCGCCCGGCCGGCCACGCTGGCCTCCGACCCTCAGTCTGCTCCCTGCCCCTTCGTCTCTTCGGGGTTTTCTCCATGACACGGCTGGTTGAAACTGATACCGTTTTCAACAGAGTGTTTCCTGCCTCTTTCCCTCCAGGAAGGTGGGGCGCACCCAGAGGAGGCCGTGAGTCTGGTGGGGAAGCAGGCAGGGGCTCCGGGGCGATGCTCGGGTCTGCGGAGGCCGCTTGAAAACAGCCGCTCCCGACCTGGAACCACGTTCTGAACGGGCGGGGTGCAGGGTCGGTGCCGGACTCAGGTGCGCTCATTTGTATTTTCCTGTCCGCAGGCCTGCCTGGCACACCTGGCATCACTTTCACACTCGTTAACGACCATGCTTTCTTCCTCGGCTTAAATGGAAAGCATGTCGTAAATGAGAAAAATAACAAAATCCCCTTTGTATGCAGTGGTGCTTAAAGACTGAAAATGCAGGCTATTCAACCGAAGCTAAGTAATTTTGCCTTTACCCTGCCGTTTAGCTGTGGCAGGGTGAGGGATAGAAAGCATAGACGGGTCCCAGAGGAGCCTGGGCCGGGCCGGGGCACATCTTGTTCCTTTAACGAGAGGGCGCCCAACCCAGCAGGAAGGCGGGGTGGGGCCGGGAGAGGGTGCGGAAGAGAGGGTCTGACAGCGAGGTGCAGGGGCAGAGGAGGGGCGGGCAGGCGTGGGCCAGGCGCCCCCAGCTGCTCCCTCGCCCTCACCTCCTGCAGGGGACACTGCCGTCCCCACCTCGGCCTCCATCGCTGATGCCAGCTTCTCCTCCCCGGGCCTCGCCCCGCCTCTCCTCAGGAAAGGCATTGCTTTCCCGTAGGATCTTCCGGTCTGGCCAGACTCAGCCCACGAATGACCGTCATGCTCCTCCGTCCCTGCGACCTCTGCACGGCCGTGCGTCCCCCGCGCCTGGGCAGGACATGCGCTCTCACCGGACGCCCAGAGAGCGCTTTTGGCCCCTTCGCTTGACACTTGTCACCGGCTGGGTGCTCATACCTTTTTCCTGTGTGTATTTCTTATCTCCTCGTTCCTTAGATTCATCTTGGCGAGGCCCTTGGCGTTCAATAAAAAATGTCGACTTTAAGTTTGCAATAGATTAGAAATGGAGACACATACATGCCCTAATGTGCATATTCTAAAGGACTGCAGTACAAGTTCCTTTGTGGGCATTAAAAAAAAGGACAGTGTCCGTGTGGAATGATGCTGAAGGAACCTGCCGTGTCAAGATTCAGTGAAGCATCGATGTTTGGCTTCTAATTATAACATTGACGTCAGCTTGTTAATAAACATCCCGAAAATCCTTCAGTATATATTTATGGCAGATTTCTAAAAGTGAACTGATGTGACTCTTTATTCTTGTGCTTCAAGTATTGGAAAGTTAGCAAGGGTAATATTTTTAAAATTTAAATCAGTATATATTTACGGACTACCTATCGTGGCCAGGTCAGAGCAATGTCCTAAGTGTAGCTATTATGAAATATTTCTGAAATGTCAAATTCCTGTGTGATTAGCATCCTTCTTCTCCTATTTACTGCCTCACTGTCACACGGGTCAGAGGCCTTCAGTGATTGAAAAGGCAAGCACCACACACGCAAAGACGATCGAGTTCTAGTTTTCAAACTAGTGGTTAATATTAATTCTATGGACAAAATACATAAAATTTTCAATTAAAAAAATGAATATCTTCTTATATTTTTCTTTTTAAGTCTCACACTTCAGATATTTGATAAATTAAGTAATTACAAATTCAGGTTATTGATATATAAAGCAATTACTGGTCATTTACAAGTACATCCTGGCTAAACAGTAAAAAAAATATACTAACAAAAGTGCCCAGGTGAACTCTGTCTGCCCAGGAGGCCCCTCTCAGCATCCATCTTGATGTCAGCAATTGCTTACTAATGTGTTGACTTACGGCCGCCCTCAAAAGCAAAGTGAAAAGCCTGGAATTTACAGCATATCAATGAATCAGTTGATAAGCTTTTACTGGTTTAATATCCTCCCCGTCTTGC